>NW_010360769.1:72739-88927 GCF_000414095.1 Morus notabilis | reverse complement strand
AATTATATCTGCATCCTTGAGTACTATTGATTCTCTAATGGATAGTGATTCATAAAACACATTCATGAACCAGAGCGCTCTTACTAATCCAAATACCGAATCAACACTCAAGAGAATTATTTATCTGCTTCTTTCTTAAGAAGGAATGGATTCCATCTCGTATAATAACATTCTCAGCTACCTATTTCATTATGTCTCCAAAATACAAGGAATAGGATTCAGGGTCTCAGAATCCATACCGAGTAAATCAAAAGACATAAATCCATAAATAGGAGTTTGTTAAGAACTCAGGATTAAGATCATCCTATATATGACCATCGATAGACTCAATCAGAATTTCTATGCTTAACGAAAATTATTAGAAATTCATATTGTGTCTGTGTCCTTGTTCCACATAATCTTATTATGCGAAATACACTCATTCAATATCTCGACATATTAACAGTGCGGATAACACCGTTCCATTCTAAATGGGAATGACATGTATTAATAATGTTTTAATTAAAGATTCTGAATTTTAATTAAATTCATCATGAACAATGTTTTTGATTATTATCCTTAAACACTATCCTCTCGTATATAACACTTATATACTATGTTTAAGGTTACATAAATAATCACAAAATTTTCATTTGATATTCATAAATATATGCACATAAAATGATGAATAAACTCTTTTATTAATTAAATAATAAATATCCTATTATATCTCATGCTTCTAGGACACTATTCCCAACAGCAAGTAATATGCAAGGTGAGGTCAACGGTCTTAAAGCACTTAACATTCATTGTTTTGCTCATCAACTTCAATCAGCTCTTGTAGTTATGGCAAAAGAACACATTCAAATTGCATCACTCTTTAGTTCAATTGCTAGTGTGGTGAACGTTGTTGGAGCCTCAGCTAAACGTTGTGATATTCTTTAAGATAAACAAGCTACAAAACTTGCCGAAGCACTTCAAAATGGCGAGATTTTAAGCGGACGTGGTCTAAATCAACATACTTCTCTCAAACGTTTTGGAGACACCCGTTGGGGTTCATATTATGGTACTTTAATTAGTTTGATTACCATGTTCTCATCTTTAACTGAAGTTCTTGAGATGATTGTTGATGATGGATCAAATTCTGAACAAAGACGTGAAAGACGTGAAGCAAACCATTTATTGGAATTAATGCAATCGTTTAATTTCATATTTAGTCTACATTTGATGAGAAACATGTTAGGAGTGACAAATGAATTATCAGTAGTATTACAGAGAAAGGATCGGGATATTTTGAATGCAATAAGCTTGGTAAAAGTATGCAAACAACAATTCCAGATGATGAGGGAGAGTGGAGATTCTCTTTTTTTATCAAGTCTCTTCATTTTGTGAAAAAAAATAACATTAGAATTCCCAACATGGATGATATTTTTATACCTCGAGGTAGATCAAGACGCAAAGCTCAATAAATTACCAATTTGCATCACTTTCGTGTGGAGCTATTTTATTCAGTCATTGATATACAACTTCGAGAGTTAAATGATCGTTTCAATTAGGTATATACTGAATTGCTTCTCTGTATGGTGTGTTTGTCTCCCATTGATTTATTCTCTTCTTTTGACAAGAAAAGGTTGATTTAACTTGCTGAGTATTATGAAGATGATTTTTCTACGGTAGAACTCATGACACTTGATAATCAACTTGAAACTTATATCATTGATATGCATTCAAGTAAAGAGTTCATGGAATTGGAAGGCATTAGCGATCTTGCACACAAAATGGTCGAGACAATAAAAAATTTGGTATATCCATTGGTTTATCGGCTGTTAACTTTAGCACTTATTTTATATGTTGCTACTGCTACTATTGAGAGGGTATTTTCTGCTATGAATATTGTCAATAATCAATTACGCAATCGAATAAGAGATCAATGGATGAATGACAGTTTGGTTGTATACATTGAAAAAGAAATTGTTGATCATATTGATAATGAAGTTATTATGCAACGCTTTCAAAATATGAAAACTCGACGATGGTAATTGTAATATATTTTATAGTTATTGAGAAATACTATGGTAATATTTTTTATATTTACTGTTGTTCTATTTATTTGTTGTAAAATATGCTTTATGCCCCCACCGAAATTTTATCTCGGCTCCGCCACTGTTTGTGGTACACTAAGTCTCTGATAATAATATTTTATCAATAAGCTCGTCATCATATTCTAAATCAAGGTGATGTTCATGTCGCACACAAATGAGAAAGGTCAGCTGTTTGAATCTTAAGAAGAGATAAGGTCGTTGTTAATCAAGAGACATTGTTGGACACTCATCTTGATCTATCTTGTAGAGATTTTAATCTTAAAATTTAAAAAAACAAAGAAACTTGTAAAAAGAATTTAAAAGATAAGATAATTTTGTGTCAAAATATAAATTTTTGTATTACTATATCTTATACAATTATAATGGCCTTGTATATTTTATATTATTACGATACAGGTCGGGAGTTCCCGCAAAGTTTTCTTTTACTAGAGTTGATCAGTTGATTTGCTCCCATATTTTCAACAAAGTTACAAGTTACGAGTTACAAGGTTAAAATATTATTACGAAAACATTATTTAAAAAAGGTATGAAAAAAAAGGAGGTTAAACAATTTCATGCGGTATTTTTAAATATGTTCTCAATATAAATTCTAATAAAAAGGTGTTAAGTGGGTTGGATTCCATATTTTGTTGTCCTTTTCTTACAAAAATGTTAATAAAATAAGTTAAGTAGAACTAATTTAAAATTTAAATAACAAAATTAGAATTTTAAAGTTAAAGAAGCTAAGTAGAAGTATTTTAAGAGATATGGAAGCAATTGATCATATTTAAAGTTAAAAAAGCTAAGTAAAAGTGACCTTTAAGTTTGGGGATATGGAAGTAATTGACCATAATACCAATAACTTATAATTATATTTTGTAAAAATTATACTTAAACACTTACTTCATGAGGTATCTTTTCATCATTCAAATTGTATTTTGAATGAGATCACTAATCATCACTTAATAAGGTATATGTATAGGTCATGCTGTTTTCCCTTTAAGAAGGTCTTATACTCGGAATAATATCATACGATACTAACTAAAAGGTGAATTTAAATATGAGACTCATAAATGCCATTTACTTCTTATTAGTGTTGATGTTAGCACTATTAGTTTTTTAAAACATTTTTCTTACATTGTTATGCACGTATGTTTTGTGTGTTGCTTATTACCTCTATTTCAGAAATTATAGTAAATAATAAATTTTTAAAATTAAATTAAGTAAATAATATATTTTAGAATATTTGAAGTAAATAATAATAAAAAGATGTTTTACCTCGTAAATTTTTTATTTACAATAGATTTACGTGGTAAAATTTTTTGATCACGTAACTTTTAATTCACTGCAATTTACTTTAAATAATTTCAAAATATGTTATTTATTTCAATTATTTATTATAAATTTACTATTTACTTCATATCTCTCTGTATTTTATGTAAAATTTATATTCATATTCTCAAACTTGGTATGAAGATTCGTGTCATGATTCGAATCATAGTTCGTGATTCGTTATAGTGTTTTCTCTTATAAAAAATATACGTAAATCGAAAATAATTTTAAATCATGATTATGAATCTGTAAACTAAACGTCCACTAATTTTATTAAAATATTTTTTTCTTATAAAAAATTTAAATTTCAAACGTCAAAATTAATAATTATAATTTAAGGGTCCGTTTAGTTCGCTGATTCGAGTTTTTAATTCGAATTGAGATGTGATTTTATGTGAGAGCTTTTTACTGTAGCAAAAAAGTTAGATGTGATTGTTTGTGAGAGTTTTTTACTATAGTAAAATTCAAATTCTAAACTCGAATCAGCGAAATGAACGGAGCCTAAGTATACTCCTAATATTTAGCAACAACAATGCTCCAAGCATTAAATTAAAAAAAAAAAAAAAAAGAAGATTGTGTCACAAGGTCACACGTGCTTGCGTTGTCGACGCCCACACTCTAATCCTCCTCTCCAAGTCTCTTGATCAATCAAGCCAAGGACTTTGCTTAAACCCTCCAAAAGCACTTCTTTATCCTCAGACGCACAGAAAGCCTCTCTCTCTCTCTCTCTCTCTCTCTCTCTATCTCTCTTCCGTACACGCCATGTCCGTCTTTCTCAAAGCTTACCCTCTCATACCCCTTCGCGCCAAACCTCCATTCACTCTCTTCTCCTCCGCCATTCTCAGACCTTTGTTACTCCCCAAAGTTCTTTCCCAAAACAGAAGTCTTTTTGCTTCCGCTTCCTCCATTTCACCTTCCAATAACTCTTCTCCTCCTCCTAACGAAACCCTAATTCAGCCCCCAAAGCCCCCGCTTTCTCACAAGGAAACGCTCGATTGGGTCAAGCCAACGGGATTTTGCGGCGAACTCTCCGTCGACGACGTCGGAAAACAGGTCCGGCTCTGCGGCTGGGTCGCGCTCCACCGAATACATGGCGGCCTCACCTTTTTCAATCTCAGAGATCACTCTGGTGTCGTCCAGGTTCGATGTTTGCGCTTCTTCTAGGCTCAGGGCTTTCTGTTCGTGTTCTCGGAAATTTTCCCGGGAAAATTTCGAATTAGGTTTTGATTTTTCTTTGTTTTGGAAGGTTACTACGCTTCCTGATGATTTTCCCAATGCGCATTCGACGATTAACGATTTGAGGCTCGAATATGTGGTTTCCGTGGAAGGTCGTGTTAGGCAACGTCCGAACGAGTCGATCAATAAGAAAATGAAGACTGGTTACATAGAGGTATAAATTTCTCTTGTGCGTGCTTATATTTGTCTTTTCGAAATTCATTCTCTGTTTCTTTTTTATTTATTATTTATTTTTTTATCATTTGTTCTAGCATTCTCTGTGTGTGCCAGGTTGCAGCAGAGCATGTTCAAGTACTAAACACTGTGAAATCAAAGTTGCCTTTCTTGATTACTACTGCGGATGACGCAAAAGAGTCTGCCAAGGAGGAAATCCGCTTAAGGTAATTTCTTTTTTCTTCAGATTTGTTGGATCATTCTCGTTGTTTCTATTTATTAATTGGTTCAATAAGATTTCTTTTTAACTTAGCGGTAAAGGTTCTTCTTTGAACTTTTAAGCAGCAATTACAAGCTACTAATGTTGCTGGTTGCCTATTTTTGCTTGTGTTGTTTTGAATTTTTGTTCTCTCATTGCAAATAGGATTTGATTATCAAGAAAAATGAATAAAGCCATAAAGCTTTAAACTTCTTCTTCTTCTTAATTTTTCTTTCACACTGGTCGTCACTATATGTAGGTGGCTCTGAAATGATCTCCTGTAGTTTAGATAGTATTCTCATTCCTTTTCGCCTAGGTTATCTGTTGGAGCTATATAAGCTAAAAGCACTGCCACTTACTGCTCATATATGTTTTGATAGATATCGATGCCTTGATCTACGTCGACAACAAATGAAGTTCAACATAATACTGCGTCACAATGTCGTGAAACTTATTCGAAGATACCTTGAGGATGTGCATGGTTTTGTCGAGGTACCCTCCTTTATTATTGATTCCATAACTAAAATGGTTCTTTAAGTTCTTTGATCCTGATTTTGGCTCATGGTTATAAGGTAGATTGAGACTCCAATACTCTGTAGATCTACACCAGAAGGTGCCCGGGACTATTTGGTCCCCTCAAGGGTTCAGGTACTTTACCTTTCATTTTGCAATCACCAAATTAAAACCTTTTTATTTACTAATAAATTGCTATTAAATTAATAAATACTTCTAATCCAACTTCTGGGATATTATTTGAAGCATTTAAGTATTTCCATATTATATCGGGAATGTGCTTTGATGATGATGATGATTTAAGTATTTCCATATTATGTTCTTAATTTAATTGATGCACCACCCGTGGCTTTGTGCATTATGATATGCAAAATTTGTCTATTTAGTTTTACTTTTAGAGAATTCTGTAGAGGTACCGACAATTTGATTAACGGTTCACTCATTGAATTGGAACAAAATTTGGTGAAAAATTTTGTTAGAGATTTGACTCATTTTTAGAATTATTTAGAAATATTGAAATGCTCAAGTATGTTGGGTGAAGTATAGCTCTTGCTCTTACAATCTCTTGTGGGTTGGCTACTTCCATTTTTTGTCATTCTGATTTGGTCTAATATGTAATTTGAAGCCAGGAACATTTTATGCTTTGCCTCAAAGCCCGCAACTGTTCAAGCAAATGTTAATGGTTTCTGGTTTTGATAAATATTATCAAATAGCTAGGTAAGTTCTTCTCTGGCTTCGTGATTGCGGTTGTTTTGATTCTACATTTAATAGGCCTTCTTCAGTTGTGCCTTGAGCTTTATGCTTTCCTTCGTGAAACTCATTAGTCCTTGTAATTATGTTGTGCGTCTTGTTTTTTCTGTTGTAAATAGAATTGAGTAAGGTAAAATTTTCATGTTAGAGACCTTTAGCATGGTCGTTATGGAGGAAGAGATTCTTTGTCCAATTGTTCTAGAAAATTGTGATTAAAGTCCCTCTTCTAATCCAGATGTTTTCGGGATGAAGATCTGAGAGCAGACAGGCAGCCTGAATTCACTCAGCTTGATATGGAACTCGCTTTCACCCCTTTGGAGGACATGCTGAGGCTCAATGAAGATTTGATTAGAAAGGTCGGTGCAATTGATTTATGAGTGCATATTAAATTACCCAGGCTTGTATTTTATCTGTCTATGCATTTTTCTGCTGTCTGGTTCTTGGGTATGATCTGAAAGCTGCATGTGCTGCAGGTTTTTCTGGAGATTAAAGGTGTGCATCTACCAAACCCCTTCCCTAGGCTTACATATGCTGAAGCCATGAGTCGATATGGTTCAGATAGGCCTGATCTTAGATTTGATCTTGAGCTTAAGGATGTAATTATCTCTCCCTTGGCTTCTCCATTTGTTCATAATTTATCTGCAATTCATGGTCGTTTCTTTTCTTTTCTTTTTTTGGTTAAAATGTTCTTTAGAATGGTTTTTGGTGACTTTGGGGAAAAAAATATGTAAATATACATATATCGTTGTTGTTAAATACCTTTTTTTGGTGCTGCAGGTGTCTGATATATTTTCAGATTCCCCGTTCAGGGTTTTTTCAGATACCTTGAAAAGTGGGGGGATTATCAAAGTGCTATGCGTGCCCTCAGGTGCTAAAAAGTATTCAAACACAGCTCTCAAGAAAGGTGATATTTACAATGAAGCTATACAATCTGGAGCAAAGGGTTTGCCTTTCCTGAAGGTTTTGGATGATGGTATACGTAATTTATTGTAATTAACTTTTTTTTTATTGAGAGGATAGAGATTCTACATTTTGTTTTACCATTGATAACATCTTCTTGCAGCAGAAGTTGAGGGAAATCCTGCTTTAGTATCTAGTTTGGATCCAACAAATAAAGAGCAATTCCTGACGCATTGCTCCGCTAGACCAGGTGATCTAATCTTGTTTGCAGTAGGCCCTGACTCGTCAGTTAACAAAACTTTAGGCCGACTTAGATTGTTTGTAGCACATGAGCTTGGCTTGGTTGACGATGTAAGTTCTGTACTTTGTGCATCAGTCATCACAGCTTTCTCTTCCTTACTGTCTGAGATCTCATACCCCTTTTGTGCCCTTTTTCTGATATTTAGTCCAGGCATTCAATTATGTGGGTGACCGATTTCCCAATGTTTGAGTGGAATGACTCAGAGCAGAGGCTTGAGGTCTGTCCCTTTTGTATTCTTTACTTGTGCATCCTTCCTCATCTCTTTCTTTTCTTTTTTTTTTTTCTTTTGGTTTCTTTGCGACCGAGTAAGTTTTGCCGATATGCCTATAAAAAGAAAAGTAAATCCTTCTTTTGCAGCCCTTGCATCACCCCTTCACAGCCCCAAATCCGGAAGACATGGAAGATCTGTCATCTGCTCGTGCTTTAGCTTATGACATGGTTTACAATGGAGTAGAGGTGAGTCACACTTGTTTGGAAGCTGCTAGTTTCAAGCATTAGATAGGACATCTCCTATTTAACGAAATAGTTTGCCTTTCCTTTCAATGATCGATAGATCGGTGGGGGAAGTTTGAGAATCTACAAACGCGAGGTTCAGCAAAAAGTTCTGGAAATCATTGGCATCTCCCCTGAAGAGGTAAATCTATTGCACTATATTTAAAATTTCCTTGTCAATGTTATAATTTGGTTCACACGTTTGCCTTGACTATCCGTCCCACTTTGGCCTTTGGTATATGAGCATTAACAAACACTCTGAGTAATGCTTTGTCTACAGGCTGAAGCGAAGTTTGGCTATCTTCTCGAGGCGTTAGACATGGGTGCTCCCCCACACGGTATTGACATCTATTGCTCGGCCATTGGCTGAAATTTAAATCATAATTATTACTTTTATCCGCATCGACGATTACTTTTAATTGAATTGTAAAAAAACAAAAAAACAAAATAATAATAATTTGCTGGTGCAGGGGGGATAGCTTATGGATTGGATAGATTGGTGATGTTGTTGGCGGGTGCCAATTCCATTAGGGATGTCATAGCTTTCCCTAAGACACAAACTGCACAATGTGCGCTCACTAGAGCACCATCAGAGGTCGATCCACAGCAGCTGAAAGATCTTTCTTTTCAGAGACATTAAAGTCATTCTTGTTCATTGATTGACAGATGTTTTAAATTATTCATGACCCAAAAAAAAAAAAAAAAGTTATAGATAAACATTAAAGTTGCGGGTTTGTTGTTCCTTGACGGTGATTGCACCAGAATAATTTTGTGACCCGCCTTGTGATTTCTTTCTTATTGTTAATTGAAGAGATTAAATTGAGTGAATAAAACAATTTTGATCTTTCATGTCTAGTCCTTTGACAGCCAAGGAAAAATAACTGCCTTGTAATTTCATTCTTACTGTTAATTGAAGATTAAAGTGAAATATAATCAAATTTGACATTTTCGTATCTAATCGTTATGACCAACGATAATGTTAAGTAAAGGTCTGTCTTTAATTACGAACCAAGGAAAATGCAACTTGATCAATTTTATGGAAAAATAAGGTAATTCTTTTTAGATAAAATTACGGATTCTACATTCTTAAATACATAACTCATTAAAAGTATCACTTCTAAGAAAAATTCTATCCCATGATTACTTAGAGTCTAAAAGTAAAAATATATGGATTAATATTAAGGGATAGAAATAAAAATAAACTTCATTTTAAGAGTTATTCTTAAATATTGTCATATTTTCTGCCACGTCGATTGTCTTCTCAGCCTCAGATAATACAATGTAGACTCATTGTACTACTTAGTAAAAGTTCTAACAAAATTTACAAGAAATAAAGAATTAAGAATTTAGAATATGTGTGTATCTCTATGTCATGTTTATCTTATATAATCTAATGCAATTAAAATAAAGAGACTTTTTCTGGTAGTCTCTGTAAAAATAATTATCGGTAATTCCTTACATTTAAGTCGTCTTTGTATTAAAATCTATATGTTCTACATATTTTTTCAATCTGATGTGATTTTGACCTTATCTAGTGGTTAAAAATTGAGACTATCAGTAGGGCGGACTACCGGACAAACTCCTTAAAATAAATCTAGTGATACTATTTTTTTTTTTTTTAAAGTTTGAACCTTGATAATAATTATTGAATATACAAATTTCCTCTCTACTCTTTAAATTTCTCCTTTTCTCTCAATTTCTTCTTTTCTTCTCTCTTTTTAATCTATCTTTCTCAAATATTTGGTCCTGCATCATCGTATCAAAGAAGATCAATAATATAGGGAATACTGATTACACGATTTACCCGATCAAAACTCATTTTTGGACCAATTGAGCACCGAGTGGAAAAAATATTGCTAATGACAATACGTTAATTTTTTAGAAAATAAAATAAAATAAACTCGAGATAAGCAATTTCTATCAAACGTATTAAATATCTCCTTACTGGCACTAAAATATGTTTCCAAACGAGATGCATTTTCTTTCGGAAACTAGAAATAAAATAAATTGCACCTATTTAACCGCGACAATTAATCATATAAACCAGTTGTAATTTAGTAGGAAATTTATGAAAACCATAACAAATATCATTTGTTTCACATCTGTCGACATTCTTGATGTAAATTAATTCCATTATTTGGTCATGAGATATTATCCGTTTGTGTTATCAATGTTGTAACTTAAGAAAATCCAGATATCTTAAATTACTTATTTTGTTTCCCCATCGGAGATAAATGTTTCATCTTTCCATTTCCACAAGCTTATATTAATTCAGAAAACTCTTCGTTATACCTTATTTCGAAGCAATCAGAATCATAGTTAACATACATTATGCAGGAAAAAAAATATAAGAAAACCCCATTATTCTAGTAACTTGGAATTGTATACTATCTGAATTTGTCTAACTGTTTTGTTTGTGACATCTGCCATCTTCTTTTTTTGTTTTCAGATGAAAAAGTAAAAACCAGAAGAATTCTATTTAGGATTAAATTCTCGACTAATTTCAGGAAGGCTAACATATGAAACCCGTGTTTAGTTATATTATTTCACTGTAAAAGGCCCCATAAATAAGGAAATGATCTATCAACTATCAGTTTCCGTTTGCTTTTGCTTTGCTAATATAGCACCACTATTACATAAATCTTTACTAATATTGTATATATAAATAAATAATATCGTACACATGCGCGCGCCCACACACACACACACACACACACACACATATATATATATATATATATGCACATGTGTTGCAGATTGTGTGCGTCGAAGACGTAGGAGAAATATAGGACTACATGTCTAACAATTTGTATATAAAATGTTCCTACATTATACATATATACACATTCATATTTTTACAAATTAACCTTTAGCGTACGTTGAATATATGCCGAACAATTTAAATTGTATGGCACTTGCAATATATAATTTATATATTACATATATTTGTATAAATTTATACACACACATACATATAAGTACTGACAACTTACATGGCAGTAATCGAGTACTCATACACTGCGCCTAGACATGAAAGATAAGCAATGACTGTATCCTGTTAAGTTTATCATTAAATTTTTTAATGAAAGCCGTACCAAAAATGTCGAGAATCCAGAAATTCTAATTCAGCCAAAACTAGCATATTAGTAATTGTATACAGGCTAAGAAATATTGTATCAACCATATTAAGAAAAATTGACAGCAAATGATAAAATCATCACAGTGCACAAACACTTCCAAAATCCCTATAAAAACCCCCCTCTCAGACATTAAACCCCACAACATTATTCCTTAATCTCTCCATTGCTAAAGTACTAATAGCGTGTTAGTGTGATATTAGTACTACTAATCCAAAGAATGGAGAACAACAACAACAACGACAATCTGAGGAGAGGGAACCGGGGACGGCAGAAAGTGGAGATGGTGAAAATGAAGAACGAGAGCAATCTCCAAGTCACCTTCTCGAAGCGCCGCTCCGGCCTCTTTAAGAAGGCGAGCGAGCTCTGCACCCTCTGTGGCGCCGAGATGGCGCTGGTGGTGTTCTCCCCGGGGCGAAAGGTGTTCTCCTTCGGCCACCCGTCGGTGGAGGAGGTGGTGGAGCGCTACTCCAACTGCCAGCGCTTCATTCCCGCCGATCAGATGGTCTCTGCCGGCGACGTCTCAGGCGTCGGCACCGGCGCCGGAAACGGGACGCTGCAGTTGATCGAGGCCCACCGGAACGCCAACCTCCGGGAACTCAACGCCCAGCTGGCGCAGGTGATGGGGCGACTCGACTTGGAGCGGAAGCGCGGCGAGGAGATGAGCAAGCTGCGGAAGGCGAGCCAGGCGCAGTGCTGGTGGGAGAACCCGGTGGATCAGCTGGACATGGAGCAGCTAGGGCAACTGAAGAAATCCCTGGAGGAGCTCAAGAAAGTGGTTCAGCACCAGGCCGACCGGATCTTGATGCAAGCCTCCGTCGCCGTCAACAACGCCTCGTCCGTCATCGCCTACACCCCGGTTCCTCCTCCTCCGCCACCGCTGCAGACACCGCAGTTTTATCCCGCGGTTGGTGGCTCTGGATCTGGACAACAAGGAGGAGGGAATATGATGGTGGTGCCTCATAATAATAACAATGCTAATACTAATAACATGACTACCAATATGATCAATATGAATGGTGGATTCAGTACTAATAATAATAGTCCTGTCCCCGTTGTTAATAATCATGGGATGATGAACATGGCTTCTCTACCGCTTGCGCCTCCGCCACCGCCGCGGCAGAACCGTCATTCTCATGGATTCAACAACAGCATTGGATATGGCCGTGGTGGGTATTACTGATCCATCGATCAATTTTATACCAACATCTTAGATTAATATTGTTATACACACAATTCCTGATATGTTTTTCGATTATATCCCATTGCGATTTTAGTACTTGTGTTTATGATCATATGAAAAGGATAATATCGGAGAGAAGGGAACAAAACCAACCAACCAACCCACCCTAGAAAGATCGCGTCTTATAATGTTGTTAGTCTGTTGATTTGTTTTTGGGTCTGCCAGTCAGTCAGTCAGTGTCGTGGGCTATCAATTCTTCTGATTTTACAGTGTTGCCTGGATTATTATCCCAACTTTTTGTTTTGTCTTTATTATGTCTCTGATAATTAATTCAATAAAAGGTGGCTTGGGTTTACATTTTATACATTATTGATCAATTTCTGTGCAATAAATCTTATATACTGCCATGGTTAAATCTGTGAAGTTTCAGTAATGATTCTGGTGTTTGGATTTTTCGGAGCAAAGATGATATCCTGAGGAGTTTTTTTTCATAAACGGCGGCCGCACGTCATATTATATTGTATAGTTTAATGATAAGTGTAATATGTATTAGGGTTTAGGGTTTTCATCAAAATTTGATCAATTTGTTACAATTTTCTTTTAATTTATTACGTTTTGATTCCGGATTTCTCCTTTTTCCGGGTAAAGAGAAAACCTTAGGGGGCGTTTGGTATGAGGTAATCATAAGAAATCATATTCTCAGGAAAGTGATGCAGGGTAATATGATTCCTAAGAATAATACATTATTGTGTTTGGTTCCATACAGAAATCTTTCTCAAATTCCTAGGAATATTACATTACTGTGTTTGGTTGTGCATGAGAATGTTGTTAATTAAAAAATATTTTTTTAAATGAATAATAATAATAATAATAATAATTTTATTATTATTATTACTATTATTATTATTATTATTACTATTATTATTATGAGATTCCCATGATTTTGAGATTCTTGGGAATTTGAATAACACCTTATTGGGTGGGATTAGGATTACCCCAAAATGGGGTAATGTGAAACCCATGGGCTTCACTTTCCTGAGTTTTAAAAAAGTCTAATAATTGTACCAAACATGAGAATCTGAAAGATTTCCATTTCCACCCCTATGATTACCCCATACCAAACGCCCCCTTAGAATATGCTAGGGGAAAAAAGATTTCATAGGATTACCTATTTATGTTTTTTTCCCATTTTAGACCATATGTCCTTTTTAATAAATCAAGAGGTTGTTTGGTTGGGGGATTCGTACCCCAATTCAAATCATGGTTTATGGTTCGCTATAGTGTTTTCTCTCACAAAAAAATACACGTAAATCGAAAATGGTTCTAATCTTATGATTTTTATCCATGAACCAAACGTCTCCCAAGTCTATAATCTGCCTTCTAGAATGTTTCTCTTCTCCAGTTGCTGGCCTTCATGCCTGAGCCCTTCTCCCTTTAGTGAGTATAAGAGCGGGGAGTTCATAAAAAATATAATTCTCAGTCCAAACTGCATGCAACATTTCCCTTATATATCTTTTGACATAGCGACCGTTCCAAAACAGAGTTTTACCGACCGAATCGGACGGAGAAAGGACAAGGAGTCTGAATTCCCCTGAACCTAGTAGGCTGCAGACAACCTCTGAAAACCCGATAACAAAACTCAGAGCAAAAGTTGTATTGTGATTAATGAATATTGCCCTCTCAACGAAAGCAAGCCTTGCCTAATAAGGCTACAGTAGCAAACGACACTTATAATCAGCTCAAAAGAAATGAACGACAAAAAGAAAACTAACTAAGTAAACAACAAGTCGTAAGGATTGCTAAGGAACGACAGTAAAAAAAAAAAAGACATAGTGACAGCTACTGCATCATCTTTGTGTTTTGGATAGAATGAAAGAAAATAATAATTAATTAGAAATTTAGGTAAAAGTTTCCGCAAAAGATTAAGAATTTATAATTTATTTATAATCGTAACAGCAGCTAGTGCTGGAACTTCGGGTCGGCGGGCTGGCCGAAGCCTGAATTTTTTCAGGTTCGGGCTGGCAGGCCCAATTTCTGCCCGCCCAAGCAAGAAATTCAGGTTCGGGCTCAGGCAGCCCGAATTTGACATGTCCACCCTTGCCCGTCGCCGTCTAACCACCGTATACCGTCGTCCGCCAGGATTTTTTTAAATTTTTCCGACCATGCCCGAACTGCCCGACCCGAAAATTGCTCGAAAATGCCCGAAAATTGGGTGTGCCCGAATTGCCCGACCCGCTGCCCGAAAAACTGCCCAAAAATTCAAACGGCAGTTTTTTTTTTTATTTTGCCCGAATTTTTCCCGCCTGCCCGAATTGCCTGAATACCAAAAAACGGCTAGTTTTTTGAATTTTGCCCGAAAACCCGAGGTGCCCGAAAACGGCTAGTTTTTTTGAATTTTTACCCGAATGCTGCCCGAAAACCCAAGTTGCCCAAATTGCCCGAATACCCGAAAATGGCTAGTTTTTTGAATTTTGCCCAAATTTTACCCGAAAACCCGAGCTGCTAGAGTTTGCCCGACTGCTCGATGCCCGAATTTCAAAAAACTAGCCGTTTTATCCCTTTTTTTTTGAAAAAAAATCATTTTTTAACCCTAAAATTTTCCTATAAATACCCCTCATCCCTCACACATTTTTCTCACTCAAACTCTCTCAATCTCTCTTAATCTCTCTCAATTTCTCTCAATCTCTCTAAATCTCTCTCAATTTCTCTCAATCTCTCTCACAATCTCTCTAAAGCTTTCTCTCTATCAAATTCATCTTATTTTTTTATAATGGATCCTTTTGGTTATAGTGGTATTCCCGTTGATGCCCAACACAATATAGAAGAATGGCATTTTCCCACTAATGAGTTTGTTACGCAGCAATCTACTAATCCAAGCCATGGTGGACGTACTGGAGGTCGTGGTCGCAATAGTGGGCGTGGAGAAGTGACGGCGAGTGCGACTGCATCTACGTCTGCGTCGACAAGTGTTGCAACCTCCAGGAGGAAATGCAAGCGTACCTTGACAGTTTGGGATCACTTCGACATAATTGACGAGGTGGATAATGAAGGTAACACTAAACATATAGCTCAGTGTAAATATTGTTTATCTAAATTACAAGGCGACACTATTCACGACACCACACACTTGAGACGACACTCCAAAAAGTGTCTTCAAAAGCTTAGCCAATCTAGCGGACCCGAACTCCGCCAAACACAATTATCTTTTGATCGCGCAACCGGTGGTCTAACCACTTGGAAATACGATCCGCAAGAAGATCGTATGGAAGTTGCGCGAATGATAGCTGCTTTAGATCAACCACTTAGTTTTGTAGAGCATCCTAATTGGCAACGATATATTAAGGTTGTACACAATCCTAATACACAGTTCACTTCAAAAACTACTCTTAGGAAAGATTTATTAAAATTATTTAAAAAAGAAAAAGATGCATTAATAAACCTTACACTCGACTAGCGGGTGCGTTGCGTTAACGGCAGATATTTGGTCTGCCATTGCCAATAAAGATTATTTAGCTGTAACCGGACATTACTTTAAAGGATTTGATTTAGATAAGAGAATATTAGGTTTTAAATGTGTTCTAGGATCACATAGCGCAGATTTAATATATAACACAATTTTAAATGTAATTGATGAATTTAGTTTAAGAGATAAAGTAATGGCTATAACATTAGATAATGCTAGTGCCAATACAAAAGCAATTGAATTTTTTGAAAATGATTTAAGTCTATTCGGTGACGGTACTATTTTCCACCAACGTTGTGCATGTCATGTAATCAATTTAATAGTTAAATCCGGTTTAAAAGAAATAGGTAATCACATTAAAAGAATTAGAGATAGTCTTGCATGGATTCAAGGTAGTAACCAAAGACAA
>NW_010360769.1:40220-64345 GCF_000414095.1 Morus notabilis | reverse complement strand
ATATAGTGTGTGTGTTTATTTCAAATTGTTATATATATATATATATATATATAATATATATATATATAAATTGTAATACCAATATATATATAAATAACTTAATATTAAAAAAAAGTTTAAAAATTCGGGTAATTCGGGCAGGCTCGGGCCGCCGAATACAAGCCCGCGGCCCGTTCAAGGTGAAATTCGGGCTCGGGCGGGCAGCCCGAAAATCTCAGGCGGGTCAGGTTTGGGCTCGGGTAAATCCTTGGGTTTTTCGGGCGGTCGTACGCGGCCCGTCCAAAATTTCAGCACCAACAGCTGCTATAATTGACTTTAACTTTGAGAAATGTTATTGTGTATTGCAGTCAAGTGTTTGTTTAGTTTCCACCGTTGACATACATATAATCTATGAGACTTCTATATGTGGAGCCCACTCCATTGAATATGAATCATGTGAATTTTAACTTTAAGAAATGTTATTGTGAATCGCGCAACACTACACTAATTTATTCTCCAACGTACTGAATATATACATGATTTATATGAGTCTTATAGATGGAGCCCATTTCATTTACAGTTAGTTTTATTGTTAATTGTAAATTTAATATCATTTTATCAAATTTTCCAAAGGATTGTGTGATGTGGGTTCAGGATAAATCTCTCTCTCACCTCTATTTTCTTTCATTTTATTTTCATTTTTGTTATTTATTAAAAAAATTGTTATGTCCAACTTATCCGGTAAATTCTAAATTGTGCTTCACCAAAATCTTTGATGGGAATCATATTTTTGTTAGTGGTATATTTTTGGGTAATAGGCTATATGAATTTTAATTGTAAAAAATGTTATCGTGAATCGCAACACTATACTTATTTATTCACTGACATTGATTTATATATATGTGGAATCCATACTATTTAATATGAATTTTTGTGAACTTTAAGATTAAAAATTCCAATTGAAATCTACATAAATTTTATATATCAATAATGAGTAAGAATAAGAACGAAAGCAGTTCACAAAAATTCTAGTGGATTATAATGTTGTGCTTATTATTCACCGCTATTGATTTATAATTTTATATGTAATATGGATGGGATAATATCCAAAACACCGCTTATATTTTGTTAAAATATAATTTTCATCCCTTTTAATAATAATACCTAAAATGCCTTTTATATTTATAAAAACATATCCAAAATATCCTTGAAGCAATTAAATTTTTTAAAATTCCAAGATTATCTTTTTTAATTTTTATTAAATATGATTTAAAACATTATTAAACTAAAATGTTAAATAAAACCAATCTTAAAAAATGAAAAACTTCAAAATAACTAAAGTATCTCTTTGATTGGAATATTATTTTGATCATTTTTAAAATTCTTTAACTTTTTAGCTTATCTAAAATGGTATAATTTAGTATATATTGGTAAGGGTAATCATGTTTTTTGAAAAATTTAATTGTTTTAAGGGGCGTTTTGGGTCTGTTTTTATAAATAAAAAAGTTTTTTTTTTTTTTTTTTGGTATTTGCATAATAAAATGAGTGAAAGTGGTATTTTGACAAAATACAGAAGGTGTTTTGGGTATTTTTCTTATGTAATAATGTAAATAAGTTTTATATATGGAGCACACATCATCAAAAATATGAATATGCGTTGATTTAATTTTGAGAAATGTTATCTTGCATCGCAACATTGCCCTTATCTACTACCGGCCTCCATACATTACGTACCTATATATGTAATCTGTGGAAATTTCACTTGCGGCTTACATGAGTAACATGATCCATTTTCCATGATGATGTGTGGCTTATAATTAATTATATTTTATTTTAGGTGATATATATATATATATATTTATATATTCCAATCTTATATATACTAAAAACATAAATTATTTGGCTATTGCTAAATGAAAAATTACACCTACTAGAATCCTCCCGGACTTGATGAGTTTGGAGGTGATCAAATTATTATTAATGTTCATATGTTGGCTCGTGAAGGGTATCAATAAGATGATTTAAGATGTAAATCCTTTAATTCGTACAAAGAAATAAACTGGAAGAAATAATAGCCTCTTTTGCTATACATCAAAGTATTTTAAAATTAGTGTTTGGTTCTTTATTGTTTCATATAATTGCAGAAATAGTCTTGTTGTACATTAACGATTAACTCCATCTGGAGGTATAGAATTCAAATCTCCCACCTCATAGTCACGAAAAGGAAAAAAAAAATTGAATTTGGTTTTATATCGCAAGATTTGCACACTTTTTTTTTTTTTTTTCCAACATGGTTCCTTTTAATTTCTAACAGATTTAATATATAAGATATGTGATCAATAGAAATTCTATAATGTATCGGCTAATCAACATTCTTAAACTCACCAATTAGCTGGCCTTTTTGGTAAGCTAGCTGAGTATTATTTCTCTGTACGAGTCCTTATTTGTGTATGAGTCCATATATTGACACCCCATTCTATTTTTCATACACCTATATTAAATTAAATTTTTATTACTAAATTATCCATTAAAAAAATTATTTTTTACGACAAAAGTATTTTTAAGAAAATACTCAATACACACCCTCTTAGAAGATTTGGTATTTTTTAGGACAAAAATTATTTGTTAACATTAGAAGATTTGTTGGTGAATCGTGTATTTGCGCAATCTCTCTCATTTCATTGTACTCATTATTGTATTTCATTTATATATTTTTTTGAAACGTAATTTTTTTGAAACCAAAAAACAACTGCTAACTAGGGCTGTAAGAAATCACCCCGAACCCGGCCGAGCTGAGCCAACCCTATTCAAAAATCATGGGTTTCGAATTTTTTTATTTAATTTTCGGTTTTAATTATGCCTAACCCGCACTGCGCGGGTAGGGGCGCGGGGTGGGGTTACATGAACCCAAGGTAATCCTACCCGGCCGAACATGTTCAAAGTAGGTAAAACAATGTCCAACACTTCAAATTCTTACTTTTATAAGTTTATGGATTTTATGCTTTTAAACTGTTAACTTATTTATATTTTGGATTCACAGTTTGTGTAAAAAATGCTTGTATGTCATAGTTGTTGAATTAAGACATTCTTTATTTATATTGGAAGTGTTTGATTTCAAAGTGAGTGTTTTAATTATTCACCTTGCATTTAGACCTCCTCTTGAAGGAAAAACATGTTCTGTTTGATAATGATTTCTTCTGTAACAAGCACAGATTAATTGACTAAAAATTGATTAAAATTGATAAAGTCATATATTAAAATTGGTTTTCACCAACCCGACCCTACCCGAGGTCGCCCGAAAGGTTGCGGGTTTATAGACGTAAGAGAGTGTCACGGTCTAAAATTTTCTCAACCCGCACTGGTCGGGTAGGCTCAATTTTTCGGCTCAATCCTACCCTACCCGGCCAATTTACACCCCTACTGCTAACTATGTAAGTTGTTGTTGTTCTCGTTGTTGTTGTTGTTGTTGTTGTATATAGAGAGAGATAAAAGGAAATTCCAAAGTCAACGTACGTGCAATGTATACTATTTATCTATTGTAATAGAAAACTCATGATATTGTTGACATCAAGTGATCATTGCCAAAAGTCAAATGCTTTAATCTATATCTAATGCCATTGATTTGGATAGATAATCAATTTAATACCCACCCCTATATTAAAAGAGTAAATATTGTATAACTCCCAGGAAATCTTTGATTATTCACCTTTTAGAATAAGCATTATACAATTAAGACTCGACATGACACCAATATGCCCGATACACACATAAGTGCAGTTCAAGGGATCCTATGCCCTATTCATAAGTGTCATTCAAGTAAATGCCCCTATAAATACCATATTACAAACCATGTGTTTTTTCCATAAACCAAGAAAAAACAAGCAATATATACACATATAGATATAATTTTTCTCTCATCTTTTCACCATGGCGAAGAAGCCAATTATCTCACAAGGTCGGAAAAAAATAGTGATGGCCAAAATACCAAACCAAAGCAATCTACAAGTTACCTTCTCAAAACGACGTTCAGGAATTTTCAAGAAAGCCAGTGAGCTTTGCACACTTTGTGGGGTTGAGATTGCCATTATTGCCTTCTCCCCGGCCAATAAGCCCTTCTCTTTTGGACACCCTAGCGTTGACTCTGTCGTTGACCGCTTTCTTATTGGTCAAAAAAACTCTTCCATGAAATGCTCTATTAGTGGTAATAATCAAATGATTGTGCATGAGCTTAACGTGGAGCTTACTCAGCTTCTCAGTGAATTGGAAGCTGAGAAAAGGAAAGGACAAGAACTCGAAGGTGTGAAGAGCCAGTGTTGGTGGGAATCCCCTGTGGACGAGCTTAGTTTGAGTGGGCTAGAGTCGTTGAAGGCTGCAATGGAGGAGCTCAAGAACAAGGTTAATATGACAAGGCAAGAGCACATGATTGCAAGTGTTCAGCAGATCTCGGCCGCTCGTTTTCACGAATTTTTAATGATGAATGGTGGTTATGATCATGATGTTTTCAACAATAAACCAGTGGATGACTTTACTAATCTGCGAGAGGCCCACAATTTTGGCTTTGGAAACGAAATCTTCTGAAGCTCTCTCTCTCTCTTTTTTTTTTTTTTTTTGGGCAGAAGGGTGTTATGAGGTATGAATCAAGACTTAAGAGCGTCATGGTTAATTATTGAAAAAAAAAAAAAGGAAATAATTGCCTTGTCCCTCTCATTTTTCTGGTTTTTTTTTAAACACAGTTTGGGCTTAATGGGGGAGTTTAGCCTTTTTGTTGGTTTGGGGCTGCATTAGACCTCATTATGCTAGCCCAATATATGCAGCCTTTAGCTACTATAATGTTCTAGAATTTTCATCAAACTTGTTATTTTCTCTCTAAAGATCTCTTCTATATCTGTAATAAAAAAACATAAATAATAATTTGGAGTATTACTATTTAGAATGCATGGTTCCTTTTCCTTTTCAGACCAAAAGGAAAAAAAAAAAAAAAAAAAGGATAATAAGGATAATAATAATAATAATAATAATTGCCTCCCAATAAATTATGTGATTGAGTACATAAAAATATAAAGAATTTATTTTTAAGAGTGTATGAGTCTAGATTTTTATCTTTTATTTTTAATAAATACTCTTTTATTAACGTAATTATTTAACTAAAAATGTTATGAATATAGAGTAAATGTTAAAAATCTTTACTCATACATTTTTAAGAGATATTTATCAAGATTACCTTGAACAGATACGTGCATAATTGGCCCAATTTGTTTCCAGGAGAAAAATGAAGTCGTCGTGAAATTGAAAAATCTCCAAGCATTTTATGTTTGTTTGCTCATGCCTACTCGCACACTAGCTAATCCGCCAATTCTGAATGTATCAAATTATCCTGGAGGAGTTCTGAGCACCCCAATCAAGATGGCAATATTGTTTAATTATCTCGGGAAATTTTAAAATTTTTGTTTTACTAGGGATGTGAATTCA
Source organism: Morus notabilis (assembly GCF_000414095.1). NCBI lineage: Eukaryota > Viridiplantae > Streptophyta > Magnoliopsida > Rosales > Moraceae > Morus > Morus notabilis. The sequence continues at coordinate 58,897 of NW_010360769.1, read as the reverse complement.
TACTTTAACAAGTAATGTGAACAATTTATAATCAATAGAACTTTGTTAATCCGCAGATTTATATAAGATTTTGTCTGTCTTACATATTTTTCATTTGAAAATTTTTTCAGTAGTCTGTCATATCAATAATTTTAATTTTTAATTATTAAATCTTATTAAAATCATATTAAATTAAAAAAATATGTAAAATAAATATGTTTTAATATAAATTTTACCTGAAAAATAAAAAATTACCAATAATTTATTTTTACAATGATTATCCAAAAAAGTCCCTTTTTATTTTAACATAATGGGATAATCCGACACCATAAAAAGAAAAAAGAAGTCTAATCTGCCCGACCAATTTTTATTTACTACTTGGTGAAATAAGTCACAATAAGATGACAATTATGTGAGATTCTTTTTTATTCATATAGTAATAATCAATTACATCAAGTCATCAAGCGGTTAAAAGATATACAGCAACAGCAGAAAGTGATCCATGATTCACCATGAAATTATACAACAAATGACGAGCGAAAGCAAAACAACTTAGCAATTAACACGTGCAACTAAACCCAAACAAAGGGGAAACATGGGGGTGGGACAGTGACAAAAAGGCTGGAATGGCAATTCTTGTCGTTACTTGGATCCCATTTATTTTACTGATTTAAATTTAAAATTTAAATTTTATTATAATAAAAAATTTTAAAAAATAATCACATCTAATTTTTTTTACTATAATAAAAAATTATTATATAAAATCACATCTCAACTCAAATTAAAAATTCGAATGAACAAACAAACGGATCCTCGATCAACGGTGGCTGATGCATTAGTTATATTATTAACTCATCAGATGCTTATAGGCCCCACTATAATATTATCATCATCAATCTCGTTAAGTTTAAAGAAAACACAGGAGACAGAGAAGATAATAAGGAGAGTGGGACCGAGATGACGTGGTTGGTCAGACTGCCGTCCAAGTTTGGGCGCAGCTGGCCAGTGGTTGGTCTCGGATGGATCAAACCTGTGCCGTTGCTGTGGCCCAGTCCGTACGTGCATATCCCGACAAAACCTTCGAATATTTATCTTTCTTAATTATTATTTTTTAAATGTTTTTTTTTGGCACTTTTAAACGTCTCGGATGCTGATTTGCTGGCAACAACAGTGCGTGCGCATTGTGATCCAGCTCAAACTGAACGCACGGCCTTTTCAGTTATATTCAAAATGGAGGATGGGTTGTCTGCTTTGCGTTTTACGTGCGCTCAGTTTACAACCACTCAGAGGACTCCAGCTGTTACACCCCAAGAGTTGATATAATATGTGTATATACGTATTTTTAAGAATATGATGGATATTATTAATATTTAAAAGAAAAAAAAAACGAAGAATCGGTGGCGTATTCAATGCCATACGACTATCATATTCATGCAATACAAAGGATTTCTGACCAAATTCATTGATTTGCTTCTGTTCTCCAGTTGGCATTTGCTAACAAGTATAACCAATAACATCGTGCCAAGTCCTATCAATTTTGTTGGATACATGAACACCTTTTTTGGTAAAATTTTTATTTTTTAAAAGATCTTTTTCTTTTGTTTTTGTTTTTGTTTTTGTTTTTAAAAGCAGATCGGCATAAAGTTCCTATAAAAAATAAAATAATACAATAAACAATCATATCGACATAAAATCACAACATTCACAACAAAAATGATATTATTATTATTATTATTAGTTTTGGATTCATCTCTAATTATAAAAATGAATTTTAAAACATGACCGCATAGAAAAATCAGTGACATGCGACTACAAAAAGTCTTGTATGCTTGTGCCGTATCATAAAACTTAGCAACCATTTTCTCCCCAAATATGTTTACTATTATTATTATTATTATTTACGAATTTATCCCCGAATGTTACATCTAACATATATAGACGAAATGAACAAGTTATTTATCTGATAATCATTAAAATATTTTCTTTTAAATCCTGAAATGACATAGTGGTTTAGCAGAATGAATCGGTTCTAATGCTAGTATTTTCTAGTATATTCTTTTATCGTTTTTTTTCCTTCTCATCATCATCTAAAATTTCTACAAGTCCTCCCGCAAAAGGAAAGATCCTTATGGACATTTATCCTTTATGTATGATTTTTTGTCGTTTTATCCCTTATATTTTTATAGTTTTAGTATTTTCATAATAAATAAAATTTATGTCTCCTTAAGTTTTATTGATTTGTGGCGTTTGGTCCGCTCATATATTGCTTGCATTAAATTGTTTATGTTTATATTTTTTTGCGTGCTTTTGTATAATTTATTATCAAATTTGAGGGGACGTTTAGAAAGGGGGTTCGTGTCATAATTCATGGTTCGTTACAGTATTTTTTCTCACAAAAAACACACGTAAAACGAGAATGATTCTGAATCTATGAACCAAACGTTAGGATCCGAAAGTTTTTGTCAGACAAGATTGAAATCAACATTATGTTTGTTATTTTATCATAGACCTGGAAGTTTTGGTCGAGATAAACGGGTCAATTCGAGGCTCATCACTGTTGATTTAAGTCTGATAGGATTTTAATTTTTGGATCGGGGTGGGTCAAAATTTTGAACCTAAAAATTTATTTCGGCCAGGCCAAGTCGGCCCAAACACCTTTTTTAAAAAAGAGTAATTATATTTGCATCTACTAAATTCATTAATGTTCCCACTAATTTATAAAATATATTTATTACAGTTTTACCGTGCATTAAAAGTACATTAAAACCTATTATCATACCCTCACATCAATTATAAATGGAAAAATAAATTTTCAAAAAATATAAAGAGCATGCTCGCACATTTTCTATAATTAGAAAGTATTTTTCAAATAAATAAACAAACATACCCCCACTTTTTATTTTATACTAAACCAAACTCAATCCGAAAATAAAAAATGAAGAAGAAGTCATTATTAATTTGCCAATTAATAATATAATTAGGCACAACAATCAAAGGAGCAATTTTGTGAGGATCAAATCCGGAGAGTTGTTCTCGTTTTTTTTTTTGTTCAAAGAAGAAGAAGGAGGATGAGGTAAGACGGAGACAATTGGTAAATAAAAGTAAAGGGAATTGTATTAATTTTTTAAAAAGAAAATTTAATATTAATAGTTGAAAGGGATTAATTATTTTATAAATAATATAAAGATTAAAATTAGTTGGAGGCATGAAAAGGTTAAATTAGATATTATGAAAATTATATTTATAAAATGATGGATTTTTCAAAACTTTTTTTAAATGAGCATTAATTAGTAGGGACATCTATAAATATTTAGAGTGCAAATATAACTACTATTTAAAAAAAAAAAGATAAAATTTTGAGTCGGATTGAGCCAACTTTATTTCTAATTTTAATTATATATACCGAGTTTGGATCAGACGGTCTAAAATTTCACCTCTATTGTATCAATTATAATAGCCTACACTAGAAGCAAATGGCATTTAAAAGAGACGAATGTTTTTGGTGCGTTTAGAACTCGTTTCAAAATAATTTTATTTTTTTGTATGAAAATGAAAACGTTTTCAATCTCAGACATAAATCATTTTTAAAAATGCGTTTGGTAGTTTTATCAAGAGATTATTTTCAGTGTAAAAAACCCATTAATGTCTCTATTTCTCTCTCTCTCTCTGCTCGACAGAAGATAAAACGAAAACAAAAAATAAAAAATGACTAAAAGTCATTTTTCATTTCTCTCTCATTTTACACTAAACTAAAAATCATTTTCATTTCTGTTTTTTGTCTTTATTGTGCCAAACGTCATTTTGAAAACGTTTCATTGTTTATTTCTCGAAAAACGTAAAAAAAAACATGATCAATTTTAAACACGGCCTTTATTTTTTGTACACGTCAATAAAAAAGAAGCGCAAAAAATGCTCACACTCTTTAATGGAAGCAACAGGTTGACTGCTTCTTTATTATAATAATATGTATAATTATATTATTTATTTTCTAAATGAATGCATTGTCACATTTATTTAAAAAATAATAGTTGAAATTTTACTTATGTCATACAGTACTTTCCACAGTTTATTATTCAATTATTCATGAAAAAAAAATTATTGACCTCAATAAGAAATCTAAGAAAAATTTATCGATGGATGTAGATCTAGATTTTTTAACCAAGTTTCTATCTAAAACCAAGTATATCAACGGTGTGGATTGTTTGGTCAAGTTAGAATCTTATTTGTGTCGTGATGTTAATGTTCTCTCTGAGTGGGGGTTAGTGTTTAGTTCCTCCAGTGCTGAGAAACTTATTTTGATGAGAGAGATTTTTTCAAATAGAACTTTAGGAGCTCGATCTTAGTGGACGTTTGGTTCATGAATTCAGAATCATGATTCATAATTATTCTCATTTTGCGTGTATTTTTTGTGAGAAAAAAACACTGTAGAGAATCATGAATCATGATTCAGAATCAATAACGAATATAAGAAACAAACATCTCCTTACGTCTTTCTTTTTATTAGATTATTAGCCTTGTATTGTGTTGTTTGTTTATCTATTTCTATTTGAATACAAAATTTTTCTTTAAAAAAATTGCAACTAATAATTGCCAACTAGAAAAAGCCTCTTGTATTGATTTTGGGTCCATCTCTAGTTATCTTATATTAAAAAAAATAGACATTTACTTTAAAAGCATGATTGTCAAAAAAAAAAAGACAAATTTTATAAATTCTTCCAAAACTTTGTCATTTATGTCAATATGCCTCCCTGAACATTAAAATTTGTATGTTGTACCCTCTGAACTTTGTCACTCGTGTCAACGTGCCCCCTGAAGTTAACTCCATTAAGTTTTTTAACGGAAAGGCTTATAAACACCTCTTGAACTTTGTCACCTGTATCAATATGCCCCTTGAACTTTAAAATGTACTTGTTTTACCCTCTGAACTATGATATGTCTTCAACTTTTCTTCCTTTATATTGATTCTATCAATTTTTTGAATGAAAATGTTGATATGACCATTAAATTGTTAATTATCTATGGTATTTCACCATTAAGTTTGTTAAGTTAATAGGTTTCTTAAGATTTGTGTTGATTTTTTTTAAAGTACAATAGAATAAATAATCTGAACGCATTTAGATTTAAAAATAATATATATGTATAAAACATATACATGTTTTATGTCGAGCACTTTTATATATGTGAAATATTAAGAAAAAAACTAACAAAATTCATTACATTATATAGATTTGCTCATCATTTTTCTCTCTTTATTGCCTTTAATCAACTAATATTTTGAGAATTGGTGCTTAACTAACAATTTTAGAGGGAAGGTATTCAATAAACCTCAAATATTATAGATAATTAGTAACTTAATGGTCATATCAATATTTCCGTTTAAAAAACTAATAAAATCAAGATGGAGGGGAAAAAATTGGAGACGTATTATAGTTCCGGGGGCAAAATAAATACATTTTAAAGTTCAGCGGGCATATTGACACAAGTGACAAAGTTCATGGGGCCTTTATAAGCATTTCCGTTAAAAAAACTTAACGGAGTTAATCTCAGAGAGCATATTGACACAAGTGACAAAATACATGGGCACAATATGCACATTTTAAAGTGCATATTGATATAAGTGGCAAAATTTAGGCGGAGTTTATAAAAGGCCCCGTTTATTTCACTGATTCGAGTTTTGTTAGAGTAAAAAGCTCTCAGAAACAGTCACATCTAACTTTTTTACTACAGTGAAAAATTTTCACTTAAAATCATATCTCAATTCAAATTAAAAACTCGATCAACGAACTGAACATGTTCAAAATTTGTCCAAAAAATAACGACATACAACATACAAACAAAAGTCTTATTTTTGTGCATCATCAAGCGTATATTTGGGCATCGTTTATTTTACCGATTCGAGTTTTTAGTTTTAAGTTTATACAGTAAAAATCTCTCAGAAAATGTCACATCTAACTTTTTCTGGTACAGTGAAAAACTCTCATAAAATGTCACATTTCAGCTCGAATTACAAACTCGAATCCGCAAAGTGAATTAGGCCTTAATTTCTTATATCGTTGAGTAACCTGGTAATTTTATTTATTTAATCATCTTTATCTTTGGTAAAAAAAATATAAAATAATCTTTGAAATTTTTAGCTTTTCCATTTTTTCACTAAACTTTCCTTTTCTTAAAAAAGGAAAAAGAGCATCCAAGAAATTTATGCAAACATTCCCCATCGATACATAGGATTCATTGATTCGAGTTTTTAGTTCAAGTTGAGATGTGATGTTATGTAAGAGTTTTTTATCGTAATAAAAAAAAAGATGTGACTATTTTTGAGAGCTTTTTACTGTAGCAAAACTCGAATTCTAAATTCAAATCGGTAAAATAAACATGGCTATAGGATAGACCTAATCGTCTAAATGGTCCCGTTCATTTCACCGATTCGAGTGTAAAATTTAAGTTTTGCTACAGTAAAAAATTCTCAAAAACATGCACATCTAATTTTTTTATTACAATAAAAAATTATCACATAAAATTATATCTCAATTCAAATTAAAAATTTGAATCAGCGAACTAAACGAGCATTTTTTTTTTCAAATGCAAGTTAACTTACCAAAAACAGAAAAGGAAAGAAATTCAAAAATAAGAAATGGAAAAGGAAATTAAGGAATAAAAAAAGGAAAGAACTCAAGAAGGAAGAAAAGAAAAGGAAAACAAACAAGGGCAGAGCAGGCTCATAGACAGCTAAGGTAGAGTCGGTCCCACGATAACACAAACTCATCATTCCAAATTGACCCAGCTGTGATTCCAGCCTGTTGCCTCCTTGGTTTCTATCTATTCCTTATATCTCTCACCACTCTTCGCTCCTTCCCTAACCACATTCCTTTCCACCTACCCTCTCTCTCTCTCTCTCTCTCTCTCCTCTCCATTTTTGGCAATTCCAAAGTCCCCATTCTTCTCTACCATATATGAAGAAATCTTTCACACACTTCTCTTCATAACCAAACTGAACCTGCACACAAAACCGTCGCAGCACACCACTGAGAAAGACTCCAACTTTCTTAGCTCTCCTTCGGTTTGCGGGTTCAAATTGTGGGGTTTTTAGCTTTCTTTTCTTTCTTCGATAATGGATCCGTGCCCATTCGTCCGGATCCTAATCGGAGACTTGGCCCTCAAGCTTCCCGTCGCTTCGAAGCCATCCTTCTCCGGCACCGTCCACCCGTCGGCGTCTCCCTGTTTCTGCAAGATCAAACTCAAGAACTTCCCTCACCAATTCGCCGCCATTCCTCTCAACCGAGACGCCAACTCTCGCTCTCTCGCCGCCTGCTTCAGCCTCGACAAGGCCCAGTTCGAAAGCCTCGCCGCCAAGCCGCAGTGCCTGAAGATCAAGGTATACACGGGCCGGAGAGGCTCCACGTGCGGCCTCAACGCTTCCAAGCTTCTGGGCAAGGTCTCTGTGCCGTTGGATCTCAGGGTCGCCGAATCCAGGCCCTACGTTTTCCAGAACGGCTGGGTTTCGATTGGAAAGAAGGACAACAAGGAGTCATTGAACTTATCTTCGTCGCAGTTGCGTTTGTGCGTTCGGGCCGAGCCCGACCCGAGATTCGTTTTTCAGTTTGACGGAGAGCCCGAATGTAGTCCACAGGTTTTTCAGGTCCAAGGGAGTGTAAAACAGCCCGTTTTCACTTGCAAGTTCGATTTCAGAAGCTCCAGTGATCTCAAAAACAGGTTCGTTAGCGTTCCGTTATTATTATTATTATTATTTTTCTTTTTTGTATTCAGTTAGCTAAAAAATTCGAACTTTCGAGATTGGTTGACTAAAAGTCAAACCTTTTTTTTTAAACAGTTCGGTGACGGAACCAAATACGTCGAGAAGTTGGTTTGTTCCTTCTCTGAAGATCCAAAAGGAGCAAAAATACACGAAGGAAAGGAAGGGGTGGTCGGTGACGATCCACGACCTCTCCGGTTCGCCGGTTGCGGTGGCGTCGATGGTCACACCTTTCGTGGCGAGCCCCGGCTCGGACCGGGTGAGCCGGTCCAACCCGGGGGCGTGGCTGATCCTCCGCCCCGGCGAGGGCACGTGGAAGCCCTGGGGCCGGCTCGAGGCGTGGCGCGAGCGCGGCGGCACGGACTCCGTGGGCTACCGCTTCGAGCTCCTCGGCGACGACGCTACTCCCGCCACGCTGGCATGCTCCGCCGTCAGCGCCGCTGCTGGAGGGAAGTTTTCCATCGATGTGACGTCGAGCATCGTCTCCTCTCCGGCGATCAGTCCCCAGAGCAGCATCGATCTCGGGTCCGGTTCCGGGTCAAGACCCGGGTCGAGGGCGGGATCCGGGTCTGGGTCGGACTTCGGTGTCGGATTGTCGAACAGAGGATTTGTGATGTCGTCGACGGTGGAGGGAGTGGGGAAGAAGAGCAAGCCGGAGGTGGAGGTGGGGGTGCAGCATGTGACGTGCTCGGAGGATGCGGCGGCGTTCGTGGCGTTAGCGGCGGCCATGGATCTGAGCATGGATGCTTGCAGATTGTTTTCGCAGAAGCTACCCAAGGAACTCAGGCAGTAGAGAGAGCCGGGGGAGGTTGTCGTTGTTGGGATTATTTGTCGTTTTGGGTGGGGGTAGGTTAAGTTGTTTTGGTTGTTTGGCCTTTGGATACTTTCTTCGGGACAGTGACTAACAGCAGTTTTTTAGCTGGAATATTTTTTCTTTTTCTTTTATTATTATTAGAGGAAGATGTACAGTGAGGAATGAACAGGAAGAGAATTTTTTTTTCTATTATTTTTTCTTGTGATTTATGTATTTTTGTTTGTTATAATTTTTATATGATGATTTATCATATTCTTTGCCAGACTTTGTTGTGAAGCTAATGTGTGGAGAATCCTATGTTGGCATAAATATTATGAATGCATTATTATTGGTTGGCACTCACTTGTACACAGGCTTTCCAGTGGAGTCTGAGTTGGACGCTCAGCAAATATATTTGCAAAATTAAAGAAAAGTTTTTTTTTAAATAATTGAAGCGAGGCTAGTTTGGTAACTTTGGCTGCATCAAATGGCAAGCCTTTTTTCTTAGTTGGAATACATTAAGGTCTTGTTCACGTAGATTTAAATTTTTAATTTGAGTGGAGATGTGATATTTTATGAGAGTTTTTTACTTTAACAGAAAAAGTTAGATGTGATATTTTCTGAAAGTGTTTTAGGTCCCGTTCACTTCGCGGATTTGAGTTTTTAATTTGAGTTGAGATGTGACATTTTATAAGAGTTTTTTACTATAGCAGAAAAAGTTATATGTGACATTTTTTAAAAGTTTTTTACTGTGTGAACTTAAAACTGAAAACTCGAAACGAGGCCTAAAAGTTTATTCATTTCACCGATTCGAGTTTAAAATTTGAGTTTTGTTACAGTTGTCTCGTTCATTTCACCAATTTGAGTTTAGAATTTAAGTTTTGTTACAGTGAAAAGTTCTCAGAAACAGTCACATTTAACCTTTTTACTAAAAAGTCCTCACATAAAATTACATCTCAACTCGAATTAAAAACTCAAATTAGCGAACTAAACGGATTCTAAAAAACTCTCATAAATAATCATATTTAATTTTTTTGTTACAGTAAAAAAATTTCACATAAAATTATATCTCAATTCAAATAAAAAACTCAAATCAGCAAAACAAGTTCCAAATACATGTCTTGGGTAAAAGAATTCTTATAAATTTCTTGGTTTAGAGAATAAATTAATTTTATTCCTTTTATAGGAAAATAGTTTATTTTATTTGTGGACTAAAAGAAAATTATTTTTGCCTGGTAAACAATGATGAACAAGTACAACGTAGCAAACGAAGGAAAAAAGAAAAGGAAAAAAAAAACGTTATCAAATGAGAGGAAGCCTGCCGTCCACCTCTCCATTACTCCTGCATAAACGACAGCAAATGGTTTAAAAAACATCATCTCGTTTTTACCGAATAAAAAGAGCGTGAAATCCAATTTCACTTGTGAACTAAAATGAAAACTGCTATTCTTCGATAGAATAAAAAAAAATTTGTTTTTTCCTGGAAAACAAGCAAGCAAAGGGAAAATTTTTTTTTTAAATAAAAGAGTAAGGCGGTCCCGTTCATTTCGCTGATTCGAGTTTAGAATTTGAGTTTTGCTACAGTAAAAAGCTCTCACAAACAATCACATCTAACTTTTTTGTTACAGTAAAAAGCTCTCACATAAAATCAAATCTCAACTCGAATTAAAAACTCGAATCAGCGAACTAAACGGGCTAATTTCACCAATTCGAGTTTAGAATTTGAGTTTTATTACAGTAAAAAACTCTCAGAAACAGTCATATCTAACTTTTTTACTACAATAAAAAACTCTCATATAAAATCACATCTCAACTCAAATTAAAAACTCGAATCAATGAATTAAACGGACCTAACTATTGTCTACTTCTCTTTTACTCCTTCATAAACGGCAGCAAAAGAATTCAATGTTAGCCAAAACGATGTATTGATTCAAAAGCTACACGTCGTTTTGACCCGTAATCTCCTCCGTTTCGTTGATTCTTTACTCCGTCTGTTTTTTTTTTTTTTTTTTTGGGTTTAATCTAGTTTTTCTGTGCTTGTAGCTCTTTCGCCCTGGCTTTGTCTCATAAAGTCTATTTCACCAAAAAAAAAACATTTTTCTAGCCAAGGACTGGAAAATAGATCCGATCACCATCCCTGAAAATGAAGGCTTTGAGTTTGTGGTTAATGCTTGTGGGCTCACTTCGACTCGCCTCCGTTTGGTTCGGTTTCTTCAACATTTGGGCTCTCCGAGTCGCCGTCTTCTCTCAGTCCCCTAGTCAGTCCCTCTTTTTTTTAATCTCTATTTTCTGCCTTAATCTCTAATTTTCCTCTTTTTTTTTTTTTTTTTTTTTTTTTAAATTTCAATTTCTCATGTTTCGAACAGTGACTGAAGTTCATGGAAGAACCTTTGGGGTGTGGACACTTTTGACTTGCACGCTTTGCTTTCTGTGCGCCTTTAATCTTGACAACAAACCGCTCTACCTCGCTACCTTCTTGTCATTTGTTTACGCACTCGGTCATTTCTTAACTGAATACCTCGTGTATCGCACTATGGCCATTACAAATCTCTCTACTGTCACATTTTTTGCAGGTACAAATTTAATTCAATTCATTTCCTTGATTTTGTTTCTTGTTGTTCTTTTTCAAGCAAATTTACACAATTTAATCTCAAAGAAAAGAGAGACATTGACCGCCAAAGTTTGATCTAATGGTGAAGGGGGAAGAAATCATTGATTTGGTGTAAATATGCAAAGAAATTGCAAAATGTTTGTGAGATGATTTGCTAGTTCAGTGCCTATAATTGAGCATGTGTTATATGTTTTGGTTTGTTGTTGTTTGTTTTTCCATTCGAATATCATTTGCTACCTTGTTTGGTAAGAGGGAGAAGTGGAGGGAAAGATAGGGGAGGTCAGAGGTATAGTGGGTGGATTTTGAGAGCTTATTTTGTAGGAGGGAAAAGTTAGCGGGAGGAGGAGAGATTAGTGGAAGGATTTTATGATCTGTCGCTTGTCTGTTGGGAAGGATTGGAAAGAATATGAGTGAGCGATGCAATATCCTTCATATGACTTCAATTTTTGATCCTTTCAAAATTTGGAATAAATTAGAGGGAATCCATACCAAACACGGTATAAGAAAAATCGTCTACTTCCTGGTTTTATACATTTCCTTCCTTCCTATTTTCTTTTTCCCTTACGAAACAACCTATACAAATCTTATGGTTTTTTCGTAGTTGCGTTTAGAGGACGAACTAAATTGGGTGAAGCCGTGAAGGATTTCAAAATCCTTCACAAGACTTGAGTTTTTATTTTTTCCAAAGTTGAAAGGAAACCGTGACAAACACCAATTAGAGAAAAGTTCCCCCGTTTCTTTCTATTTTCCTCACCTAAGTTGCATAGTTTTCCTTCCTATTTTCTTTCCCTTTCACCAAACACAGTTATTGGTATACACTACACACGTTCTAGTTCATCACATCATGGTTAGCTAAATTCTAATCACTTACTAAAAGTAATGGCATTCTTTGTGATTTGACCAGGCACGTCAATAATTTGGATGCTGTTGCAATGGAATGCACACCAACCCCGAATCACCTCGAAATCGGAGTGAACTGTTTAACTGCTGCTGCAATTTGCAGAGACGGATTGTTCTCATTTTTTGACATTTTCCCTTCTCTTCTTCCATGATTTTTTGTTCTATCTATGATAACTCTCTAATTTCAATTCTAATTTCTTGCAATTTTCTCTGACTAATGGTTTCCTCAACATTTGAACCTCTTAACTTAAATTTATGATGCGTTTCGTTGATAGATTCGTGTTATGGTTCGGATCATAGTTCGTTACTCATTACAGTATTTTTTCTCATTAAAAACACACATAAATAAAAAATAATTCTGACTCTATGAATTAAACGTTTTAATTTTGTTTACCTACTTGTTTGTCTGTTAGTATTGTAACATCAAGTGGGGCATAGGGGCTCAAGTGGCTGCCAGCTTATGGGTTTGAAGAAGTCGCCATTTGAATTCATTAACATATCAATTTCAAAGAGCCCACGATTGAGTAATGGAAGTTTCTTCTGTTTCTGTTTGAGCGCAAAAAATATCTTCGTTTGACATCACAATTTGACTGATGTTGAAGTTTATTGTGGTCCTCTTTGTTATATAAAGACACCTTATTCTATGCTTTCGTTAATGGGTTGACGTTGGTACCTAATATCCAGGCCGTGTTTGTTTCTATTTTCGTTTTCATTTTTTACGTTTTTCGAAACTAAAAATTGAAAACGCGGGTGAAAAACGCGTTTGGTGCAAAATGTTTGAAAAAATAAAAACAAAAACGTTTTTGTCGTTTTCTGAAGAATCTGAAAACGCAAAAAAGTCGTTTTCATTTTCTCCTCCGTTTTCGTTTTCCTTCCCATTTTCTACCGTGTCCTCTTTCTCTTCTCATTCTTCTAAAAGTTCTCAGAACCTTCCCCAATCTCTCATCGCCTCTCATTCCGCCTCTTTTGCCGGCCTCCGTCTCTTTCGTCGGTCTCCGCCTCCCTCGACCCCGCTCTTCTCCGATCTGAGACGACCCCCCATCTTTTCCGTTCTAAGGTTGTCGCATTTTTACAAAAACATCTCTAATCAGCCCATAAACACATAACCCATAAAAAATTCATCAAAAGCATGAAAAAACCCTTCTAATACAAGAAGAACACCTTACCTTGACTCCTGTACAAGTTGGCCTCTTAAATTTGGGTTTAAACTTAGAATTTGTCAAAAAAAGTCATGGTTTTCTAGGAGGTTTCTCTTAGGTCCGAATTTTCTAGCTCAAACCCTTACTCTTATGTCTTCTACTTTGGAGAGAGGAGAAGAAGTTTGAGTAGAGATTTTTTTTTTCTGGTCATAAGCTGCTGAGGAGTAAAAAAATTGGTGGTGTTAAACGGTGGTTGGTGGCTGAGTCATTAGTTAATATGTAGGTGGTTTGGCATTTTTCTAGCTTGATGACAAGTGTTGCAACTAAATTCTAACTTTGACAATTTAAAAAAATTAAAATAAAAAATTTAAACCACCAAACGCAGTTTCAATTTTTCTTAAAATTGAAATCAATCTCTAAATAAAACTACCAAGCGCATTTTCAAAAATAATTTCAAAATGAAAATAAAAACGCTTGCATTTCTATTTTTATACAGAAAATAAAATTATTTTAGAACTAATTCCAAACGCAACCCAGAATTCCAAATCACGTAAATGAAGTTAAAATGTATATATTTGGTTTATTGTGACTTTGTGAGCCCTCTAACCATTTGCACTTTTTTTTTTTTTACCTCCTTTTTTCTTTTGTTTTATGCGGAACACCAAATTGTGTTTTTTTGGGTCCTATTGCTAGAGACGTTGATTAAGGAGCCAAAAAATGAGAAATTGCTTGAGATATAAACACATACCCAGCTCCTGAAAATCACCAAGTCGGAAATTAGGTTCAGAAAATTGAATTTATATAAATAAACACAAACAGCATTTGTGAATCACGGACCACCCTCATCAAAATAGCAAAAGCAAATTATTACAAACAATTGAAGAAAAAGCAAATTGCAAGAGACGAAAACCAATATTTGATGGAAACTTGGAACTAGTTAATACTTATACAGATAACCTAGTTTTAACTATTCTGGCCATAGGACAATAGCTTCACACAATTATGCCCCAAAAAGAAAGGGGAAAAGAAAGAAAGAAAGAAAGAAAAAGCTAATCTTTCGCTCTTTGTGCAACGAGAGAAAAAAGCTAAATGTGAGACCTCGGATGCACATGGAAAGACTCAAAACCTCTGAAATCTTAACAATCATTCTGCTGCAGCCCCTTCACTTTCATCCCCTATAGATCTCAAGTCTGGTAATGTATCCAAATCCGTTCTAACGTCTTTCACTTCTTGCCCAATCTGGGTATCCGAAGAATCTAAAGGATCATGTTGAATTGCAACTTCAGTCCCACTGGTCGAGCCTGCACCCTCTTCTCCTCCTTCAGCATCGCTTTTGTTCTCTGACTTCTCGTTCTGAGTAGCATCAGTATCCTCCTTCGCAGTCGAAGAATTGGAACCATCCTCTGCTTGAACTGTTTCATCAGGTTTCAATATCTTTTCCGAAACATCGTGCTCTGTGTTATTAGATGAATCTGAGGATTCTTTGGAGGCCTCATTTGCATTTTTCGTTTCAGTGGAAATTGTGGAATTAAAATCAACCTTGTTGTTCTCATAATTGATGGTGGAGTTGTTTGTCTGTTCCAGTAATGAAGTTTTCTCTCCTGTGCTCCCCCTGCCGGTTGTACCATCCAACATTGCATTTTGAGCAAGACCTGCATCGGCTACAGACTCTTCTGTACTGTTCTTCTGGGAAGAGTTGGAAGACACGTCATTTTGTGTTTCGGTTGTGTTATTGCTTTCCTTTGTACTCACTACTGCAGTTGTGTTATTGTTAAATTCCGAACTCGCTACACTAGAGCTATTGCTAGCTTCTGTACTCACCTGGACTCCGCTATTGCCTGGTTCTGGTTGATCATTAACTTTTGTTATCTCTAATAGTTGGTTATCCACAGAACTATTCTCAACCTTCTGCCCAGAAGAAACCACATCCAAAGAAGTAGCATTTTCAGCAACTCCACCTTCTCCCACTACTGATCTCAATTCGCTTTTGTTCTTGTTAACAGCCTCCGTGTTATTCAATTTCTCAGCATTATTTGTTTCAACGTTCTCATTTGAGTTTTCTGAACTTGTTTTTATTTCCGTGTTTACAACTTGGGCATCATGGGCCACTTCACTGGATGCATCATCAGCCTTATAATGTTCCTCCCGTGCCTCATGATCACTCCGATTACCACCGTCATTATCCTGATCCTCAGATGAGTTCCCGTTTTCTACTTGATCCTCTATGTCTCCATTGTCATTTGTTTTCTCCTCGTCATCAACATTCCCTTCCTGCTCTTTATCATCATCTACAAAATCCTCATCGCGATTGCCTTCCTCCTCTTTTCTCTCCTGGTCATTCTCATCTATCTCATCATCCCCACCACCTCCATCTTCTGTCTCTTCATTCTTGTTCTCTTCTTCCTCTTCTCCATGTCCTTCGTGCTTGTTATCTTCCTCTTCTCGCTCTTCTTCTTGCCTTTCTTCTTCCTCTATTGGGGTTTCTTCCTCTTCTTCCTCAGGCTTCTCAATTTTAGCTACATCCTCACGAGGAAGGTCTTTCCTCCCAAGTTTGATAATCTCACTATCGCTTACGCTTGCGGCCGAGGTTTTCACACCATTCACGTCCAATGCTTTTTTCTTATCATGGGAATGCTTAACCTGGTAGATTAGCCAAAAGCAGACTCCAAGAAGCAGACAAATCTGCAAAACATGTTTCACCCTAATGCCTTTTGATCTTTGATTTCTGCTTGGCAACCGCTTCAACATAATGGACTCCTAAATCTCTTAAATCTTCAGTTCTCTCAGTGTTCTTATGAAGTATCAGAATCCTGCCTAGAATCCAAAACTTAACATTCATTATTAAAAGATAAATATCACTAAAAAAAAAGAAAAATATCACTAAATCCATTCAAAGCAATCAAATTTTAGAACAAATTACTTCAGTTAAGATAATAAAACAGCATTAACATACATTAACTATGCCTGCAGTGTCCATCATGGATTCTCTCATTGGTGAATTCTCATCATGGATTCTCTCATTGGCTAATTAAAAATCAATTAGCATAAATTTTTTTTCTGTATATTAGCATTAGAAGCACAAATAATTTGCAATCTTTGTTCACAAAAGCAGAAACTCCACAATTGGAAAGTTGATGACAACAAAGAAAACAAAGGGAAACCAAATTTCCTGGGAAACCCTAACAAGCACTCCAAGCTAAAGCCACTAAAAAAATAATGAAAGAAAAAAAGAAAAACCCTAGAATCATACTATACCATTTACCGAAAAAGAACACACCCACAAAACATTGAACCCAAAAACGCAATCTTTTACACCCAAAATCGAAACCCATTACACGAAATACTATTATATTACGAAGTACCAGACGACTCTGCAGAACCAGAAAACAACATCTAAACACAAATCTCTGAAAAATCAATCCCAGTAACACAAAAGAAACGAGAATTTTAGTACTAATGAAACCTTTTTCCTGAGAGATCAAAAGGGAAAAAAGGAAGCTAATAGAGTTTTGCGTACCTGAAAATGGAAGCTCTTGGGAGTCCAAAACCGTTCTTCAGCGAGGAGACACCGAAACCCAAACTCGGGAAGAAATTTAAAACTGATTTTGTGGTTGTCAAAGACGAGAGTTTTCTTTCTGATTTCCTATGTGGGGGAGTGAGAAACTGACACAGAGGATTTGATTAATTAATTAATTTATTTATTTATTTTTGTTCTCTTTGCCTCTTTTTTAGGAGAAGACGAGAAAATATAAATTATCCGATTAAAGAAGCTAAAGAGGATTTGAGTAGCTTCAATGCACTTTTCTTTTTCTTTTTCTTTTTTAAAAAACGAAACCTTCTAAATTCATTTGATTTTTCTCTTTCCTCTTGATTTTATTTAATTTTTTTTATGGCTTGGTCTTGCTCAATTGCAATATTTTTGTTTACTAATTTTATATTCTAAAATTTAATTGCCAATTTTCTTAAAAGGAAATTAGACAAAATTAATTTGTTCATTTAAAAATAAAATAACTTGGGTTGAATTCGTGATAATTAAAGGAATTTTTATGAAATTATTTGAATATGGAAGCTTTACCATTTTCACAAGTAACCCACTTCGCATTAATGAATTATAGTCACTGCCGTATTCAGTTAGGAAAACTACACATCATCTAGGGAAAATTTTAAAAAGGAAAAGTAATATGAAATTAGTGATTGAGCGCACGAAAATATGAAATTAAATACATGGAGCTTGGAAACGTTCAGTTAAAAAAATACAAACTTTCTCTCAATATTAATAATAATTTTGGTTATATAATGCATACTTTTTTTTTTGAATTGATTTGTTATGACTTTTTTTGTTGACCTCGTGACATTATCATTTGGAAGCTATGTTACAGAAATTATAATGTTCAAAAGCTGTCTAACGTTGGCCATTTGGGATAGTTTGTGTTTGTACTTTTAAGTAGTATAAAAAAATAAACATAAATTGAGGCTTTCTTATTGGTGTTTAGATAGTGTCTAAAAATATATTTTTATATTTAAAAAAAGCTTTTAAACCTATTTGGATAAAAAAAATTAAAAACACTTATTGTTATAAAAAGTAATGTAATAAAAAGATATGGATGAGATATTGTTATTCACAAATCAAAGGTTAAAAATGTAAATAAAAAAACTTTTCATAAGCACTAAAAAAATTATTTATTCTAAAAGTGCTTAAAAAATTAAAAATATAAAATTATCCATTCAAACAAGTTCAAAAATAACTTTTAAATTAAATAAGCTAAAAACAGTTTTTTAAGCCTATCTAAACGGACCGTTGACTTCTACTGAAATACTATGATATTGTTTAAGATTTTAAAAAACAAAATTATCCTCAGATAATATTCATAATGAGACAGAAATTGGAGCCGAAGACGTGAATAACATAATAACATTTGCGAAAACATAATGAGACAAAATAGCAGCGGCCTGCAAATTAGGAAAGCCTGCCCTCTTGGTTGCAAAAAGGATTGTATGGAGGGCAAACCATGGAATACAAGAAGAAAATGTAAAAAGGCACATCTGTATTAAACATCACCGTCTAATAAAACGTGGGCTCCGCTTATAAACTCTTTACTATATGACTCGTTTTTTATTAGATGATAGTGTTTAACACCATTGGTACCTTATAATATTATTTATATAAAAATAAGATAAATATACTACTTAACCTCCTCCTGTAATATATCAAATAGTCAATAGAAAAAATATATATGTATATCAAGAGTCATAAAATGCTAATGTATCTGTTCGTATTTTTGCAAATTAGTATAGTACCATCGTTTATGATGACCTAATAGAAGAATAATGTCTTGGCGAGGCACGAAAAGTACCTTACAAGTACTACACTTGTTTAAACGTCAAATTTTAATTATCCAAATCTTACATTCTTTCCAGTCCATAACATAATTTTAATGTGAGTTGATTACCTTCTTACCAGCAGGAACACCCTACTACAAAATAAATAGAATTCTGAAAAAAAAA
>NW_010360769.1:26797-37029 GCF_000414095.1 Morus notabilis | reverse complement strand
GGAAAGAGAAGAAAACGTTTCGTTCTCTTTTTCTTTTGATTCCCTTTTTTTTCCTCCCTTGTATTTGTTTTTAGGTCCTCTTTTTTTTTTTTTTTTCCTTTTTTTTTTTTTTTAGCTTTTTTTTTTTTTTTTTTTTTTCAGATTTGTCCATATTAAAATAATATCTACACATATATAGAAGCGTGTCCACTGTCGACTAAAACAACTTTATTTTAGTTGAAAGTGCTCCTTTTATATTCTTTAACTCTAATTTTTTTAGTATTATCTTTTTTTTTTTAAATATTGATGTTCTCTATTTATGAGTTGTTAAATTTATATTAAATCTGATTAAAAGTTAAATTAAATTAAAAAATTTAATACATATTTAATAACTAATAAATAAGAAATATTATTGTTTTAAAATAGAGAAAACACAAGAAAAAATCTCATTTTTTAAATTTTTATGTCTCTATTTATGAGTTGTTAAATTTATATTAAATCTGATTAAAAGTTAAATTAAATTAAAAAATTTAATACATATTTAATAACTAATAAATAAGAAACATTATTGTTTTAAAATAGAGAAAACACAAGAAAAAATCTCATTTTTTAAATTTTTATGTCATTTATTGTTTTTTGATTTTCTTTATTGTCCTTCCTCTCTTTATTATCATTATTATTTTTTATTTTCGCGTTTCTTTATTTTCTTTTTTTATATACATTCTTTTAGTTCCCTCTTTCTCTCTCTCTTTCCAACCATCCATGTTGTTATATATACGCAGTAGACTCCACTTTTTTTAATCGCTTTGCAAACATAAATTTTCTCAAATATGTTTCATCTCTTTCCTCTCTTCTTACAAATACTATCTCGATCTCTTACATAATTTATTACTTAATTTTATGTCACTAATTTTTCTTTAAATATGTTATACTTAAATATTTTTCTATAATATCTGAAACTTGAATAAATTAACAATTAATAAATAAATTTTTAAAAAAGTTCATACATTTTTTTTTATAAAAAAAATTAAGAAACTAAATACGCATGCGACGTGTTTATAGCACACACTTTTCAACTAATAAATACATAAATTTGAATCCAACATTTTATTAAGAAAAATATATTTAAAGACGGGTAAGAATTTAAGAAATTAAGTATGCACACGACACGTTTGTAGCACGCGCTTTTCAACTAATAATGTATAGGATTGAATCCAATATTTAACAAAATGAAAATATTTAAAACGTTATTAGTCGTTAAACACTATAATTAATAGAAAATAAACCCATATGTCCCAAATATAAACCGTGTTTGGAATTCATCACGTTTTTATTTTTCACGTTTTCTAAAAAAGAAAAAATGAAAACGTTTTCAAAACGGTATTTAGCGCAATAAAAATAAATAAATTTTTTTTTTAGTTTAGTGTAAAATGAGAGAGAAATGAAAAATGACTTTTAGTCGTTTTTCATTTTTTATTTTTATTTTCTCATCTCTTGAGCAGAGAGAGAAAAAGAGATACATTAATAAGTTTTTTTACACTCAAAATAATCTCTTAATAAAACTACTAAACATATTTTTAAAAATAATTTTTATATGAGATTAAAAATATTTTTATTTTTATTTTTATAAAAAAAAATAAAATTATTTTAAAACGAATTTTCAAATGTATCTATAAAAATTCATTATTTATTAGTACGCGTGCAATGCGGAACATAACGAGTGTCTTTTAGCATTGTTTTGGCATCAAGTTAGGATTCAAACTAAAAAAAAAAAGAAAAGCAAACGGTGAATTTGTTTGTACTTTGAAGATGGCGCGCTTTGAATAATTGAATTGAGCAGCATTTTTAGTGGATTTTGGCGCCCAGCTCGTAAGAGCAAGCGTCTCTTCCATTTCCAAATTTCCAAAATGAAAAATTAAAATAAAATAAACCGCGCTTCCCCAATTTCACTTCCTTCCTTTCCATACTATTAAAAGCTCTTTTCGAATTCATTTCAACTTCTCAGCTAGGGTTTTCTCAAACCCTATTTCTCTTCTTTGTTGGCGCAAGCAAGAACAATCGATTCAATTGAAGGGAAAATAATGGGATCTGTAGAGCTTTTGGATTCCGCCGCTCTTCCTAATCAGATCGGTATGCACAATATTCTCACTCTCTCTCTCTTCAATTTCTTCAATTGCTTGAGTTTTATCTCTCTAGAAACTGCAATTTTATCTTTCTCCATTATGTTAATGCAATCAATTTAATAGCTTTAGTTTTGATTGAATAGGAACCAAGAAAAAGGGCAAAAAATCAGAAACAAATGAGTCTACCAAGAACAATCACAAAGGGAAAAAGCGTAGTGGTAGCAATTGCAATCAGGATCAGATTCAGACCGAGTCCGAGGTTTCTGGGGCGACTCGCAAAATGCCCCGGCGGGCGGCGGCATGCATGGACTTCAAAGAGAAGGCGGTCCCATTATCGGAGAAATCCTCCCTAAGTTCCATCAAGGAAAGCCTGGTTGTAGAGGAAGAGATCCTTGCCCTGCGTCTCACTTGTCCCCAAAATGACCAAACTGATGAATCCCGCCCCAACAGAAGACTCTCTGATTTCATCATCCATGACGAGCACGGTGTTTCGCGGCCCCTCGAGATGTTAGAATTTGATGACATGTTCATTTCTGGGCTTGTACTGCCTCTCGAGGAATCCGCTGACAAGGACAAGGAACGGGGTGTGAGGTGCGAAGGTTTTGGGCGGATTGAGACGTGGGACATCTCTGGTTATGAGGATGGAGTCCCTGTCGTATGGCTGTCCACTGAAGCAGCCGATTACCATTGCCTGAAACCGGCTGCTAGTTACAAGAAATTCTATGACCTTTTCTTCGAAAAGGCGAATGCTTGTGTGCAGGTTTACAAACAAGCCTCCAAGTGTTTTGGAATTGGAGGGGAAACCAACTCCTCCCTATGCCTTGATGAGTTGCTGGCTGGTGTTGCCCGTGCCAATGCTAGCAAGTGCTTTGCTGGCGGGGCTTCTGTCAAGGACTTTGTTGTTTCCCAGGGTGAGTTTATATATAATCAGTTGATGGGATTGGATGAAACGTCAAAGAAGAGTGATCGCATGTTTGCCAACTTGCCTGTTCTTGTTGCCTTAAGAGATGAGTGCAGAGAGCGCCAAGGGGGAATAATTTCATCTTCAGTTAGCGGGACATTAAAGATTGGTGATCCGGATACCAAAGTGAAAACTTCTGGTATGGCAGAGGAGGATGAGGATGTCAAGTTGGCAAGGCTGTTGCAAGAAGAAGAGTATTGGCAGTCAATGAAACAGAAAAAGAGCCGGGATTTATCCTCCTCGGGTTTGAGCAAGTACTATGTCAAAATTAATGAGGATGAAATCGTGAATGACTATCCTCTTCCTGCTTATTACAAGAATTCAGCTGAAGAAACTGATGAATTCATAGTATTTGACAGTGATATGGATGTGTGCTATCCTGATGAGCTCCCTCGAAGCATGCTTCATAATTGGTCTCTTTATAATTCAGACTTGAGATTGGTATCGCTGGAGCTTCTTCCCATGAAGCCTTGTGCAGATATGGATGTCACTATCTACGGATCGGGTGTTATGACTGCGGATGATGGGAGCGGATTCTGCCTTGATGATCATTCTTCAAGGGGCTCGGGAGCAGAGACTGTTGATGGGATGCCAATCTATTTGAGTGCTATTAAAGAGTGGATGATTGAATTTGGGTCCTCAATGATCTTCATTTCTATCCGAACTGATATGGCATGGTACGTTTTTGCTTTTCTCATTTTGTTCAAGTTCACAATTAGGATGCTTTATGCTGAATGATATGGAATATGGTTAATTTCAAAGTTCCTAAGTAATTTTTTTTTTCTTTTTCTTTCTTCTAGGTATAGACTTGGAAAGCCGTCAAAACAATATGCCCCGTGGTACGAAACAGTTCTGAAGACTGCTAAGCTTGGTATAAGTATTATTACTTTGTTGAAGGAGCAAATTCGGGTATCACGGCTTTCGTTTGCAGATGTCATTAAGAAGTTATCTGAGTTTAAGAAAGATGACCGTGCTTACATTTCGTCTGATCCAGCAACTGTTGAGAGATATGTGGTGGTGCACGGGCAGATTATACTGCAGTTGTTTGCTGAATTCCCGGATGAAAAGATTAAAAAGTGTTCATTTGTGGTCCGCCTTGCAAACAAAATGGAGGAGAGACACCACACTAAATGGTTGGTTAAGAAGAAAAAGATGGTGCAGCAGAAGAGTGAACATAATTTGAATCCCAGAGCAGCTATGGCACCTGTGGCATCACAGAGGAAGGCTATGCAAGCGACGACGACACGACTGATCAACAGAATTTGGGGGGAGTACTACTCCAATTACTCTCCTGAGGAATCAAACAATGAAACTAAAGAAGAGGAAGAAGCTGAGGAGCAAGAGGAAAATGAGGATGAAGAAGTTGAAGAGAACTTAGAAGGCTTGGAGAGAGAAGAGAAGCCTTGTGCTGTTTTGAAAAAGACCACCAGATCATGCTCTGTTGAGAGTGAAATCATAAGATGGGATGGGCAGCCTGTGGGCATAACAAGTTCTGGAGAGCATCTTTACAAACGGGCTATTATTCGTGGTGATGAAGTTGTTGTGGGAGGTGCCGTTTTGGTGGAATTTGAAGAATCAGATAAATCACCAGCCATATATTTTGTGGAGTACATGTTTGAGGCATCAGATGGTAGCAAAATGTTGCATGGAAGAATGATGCAGCGAGGATCTCAGACGGTTCTCGGCAATGCTGCTAATGAGAGGGAGGTGTTCTTGACAAATGAATGCTTAGACATGGGATTGAAGGCAATTACACAGAATGTTGTCGTGGATATCAGGTTAAAGCCATGGGGTCATGAGCATAGGAAGGATAATGCAAATGCTGACAAAATTGACAGAGCAAGAGCTGAAGAGAGGAAGAAGAAAGGATTGCCTGTGGAGTATTACTGCAAAAGCTTGTATTGGCCTGAGAAAGGTGCTTTTTTTAGTCTCTCTCATGATATTATTGGCTTAGGATCTGGTTTCTGCCACTCCTGCAGAACAAAGGAGGTCCAGAAGGAAAAGGAAGTTTTCAAAGTGAATTCCTCTAAAACTGGTTTTGTCTACAATGGAACCGACTATTCTGTTCATGATTATGTGTATGTAAGCCCTTGTCATTTTGCCGAGGATAGGGTGGAAAATGAAAAGTTCAAAGCGGGAAGGAATGTGGGTCTAAAACCTTTTGTTGTGTGCCAAATACTCGAGGTAATTGTCAAAAAAGAAACCAAACAAGCTGATATTAAATCTACAGAGGTTAAGATGAGAAGATTTTACAGGCCAGAGGATATATCAATTGAAAAGGCATACGCTTCTGATATTCGGATGGTAAATGCTGCTAAAACTTTGCCCACTAGCAAAGCTTCTCAGTTCCAATTGTTTTGTTGAGTTTCTTGTAATTTGAATATGCTTCTACTACGTGTTTTTAATTGCTCATAAGCCTTAACTTACTAGAGATTCCTATCACTTAACTATTCAGGTGTACTATAGTGAAGTATCAGATATTTTTCCTGTTCATAGTATAGAAGGGAAATGCGAAGTCAGAAAGAAGAATGATGTTCCACCAGTGTGCAATGCTCCTTCCATATTTGAGCATATTTTCTTCTGTGAACATATGTATGATCCAGACAAGGGGTCGCTCAAGCAGGTAGTTTTCACGTAACAGGCGTTACTTATACATACATATAGTATTTGCTTACATGAATTTTTTTTGGCCCTTTGGACAGTTGCCTGCAAACATCAAACTAAGGTACTCAACCGGAAACTCGGATAATGAAGCTGCAGCTAGAAAGAAGAAGGGCAAGAGTAAAGAGGGAGAAGATGATTTAGAGATTGAAAAGCAAAGAGAAGCATCTCAGCAGAAATGTTTGGTTACATTAGACATTTTTGCCGGTTGTGGTGGCTTGTCAGAGGGTTTGCATCAGTATGGTAAGTCTCTTCTGTTTGATTATCTCTTTCAGCATGTTGTCTTTTTTATTTTTGTAGCAGTTGGCAGTTGCTCATGATGATCACCTATTCCCTGCTTGATACAGGTGCTTCAAAAACGAAGTGGGCGATAGAGTATGAAGAACCAGCTGGAGATGCATTTAAACTCAACCATCCAGAGTCAATGGTCTTCATTAATAACTGCAACGTGATTTTAAGGTAGACTATGAAACCAGCTATATCCCCTCCAGCTTGCAAACATCTTGTTAATTTGTTTTAACTTCTAAATTTGTAATGCAGGGCTGTGATGGAGAAGTGTGGGGATGCCGATGATTGTATCTCAACCTCTGAAGCGGCTGACTTAGCTGCAAAGCTGGACGAGAAGGTAACTAATGATTTGCCACTACCAGGGCAAGTGGATTTCATTAATGGAGGACCACCATGTCAGGTGTGTACAGATTTTGGTCCTTTTTCATGCAACCCTCAGCTGTGATTCTTGACACACTAATGGGCTAATAACTAATGGAGAAAACTAAACGTTTTTCAGGGATTTTCTGGGATGAATAGGTTCAACCAAGGCACTTGGAGTAAGGTTCAGTGTGAAATGATCTTAGCATTCTTATCCTTCGCAGACTACTTCCGCCCCAAGTATTTTCTCTTAGAGAACGTGAGGAACTTCATTTCCTTTAACAAGGGGCAAACATTTCGTTTGACTCTTGCATCTCTGCTTGAGATGGGTTACCAGGTAGGTATTGCATCTCTGCTTATAATGGAATTGCAATTGTTTTCATATTTATCTGCATGTATTTATAACGTTCAAAATTTCAAATCACTGGTGCATTGTCTTGTTATGCAAGTGTTTGTTTTAAATTGTAAGGACATTTTTATCGGGGCTTGTGGGCATGTTTGTGAGAAGAGAATTTACAAGTGCGACTGCTGATTTAGTTAAGTGGTTATGTAGGTGAGATTCGGTATTCTGGAAGCCGGAGCCTTCGGTGTTTCTCAGTCTAGAAAGCGAGCATTTATTTGGGCAGCCTCCCCGGAAGAGGTACTTCCAGAATGGCCAGAGCCAATGCATGTTTTTGCGGCCCCAGAATTGAAGATCACTTTATCTAGAAACTCGCAATATGCTGCTGCTAGGAGCACTGCAAATGGAGCTCCTTTCCGAGCTATTACTGTGAGAGATACAATTGGGGATCTTCCAGCTGTAGGAAATGGAGCCTCCAAGACCAATTTAGAGGTATTTATAAATAATATTGTCGTGATTTTCCTTTTTAAGATTGGAAGTGTATATAAAACATTTCTGACTTTTGTTTTGTACAGTATCAAGGTGATCCCGTCTCATGGTTTCAAAAGAAAACTAGAGGGAATATGGCAGTTTTGATCGACCACATATCAAAGGAAATGAATGAGTTGAATCTAATTCGATGTCAGAAGATTCCTAAGCGAGCTGGTGCCGATTGGCATGACCTTCCGGATGAAAAGGTGCAAACAATATTTGTGTAATATGATTTTCTTATTTAGCTATTGCTTGCTGCGAAATGCAATTATTTTTATCTATGATGTTAATTTACAAATTCAAATTAAAATGTAGGTGAAACTGTCCACTGGTCAAGTGGTTGATCTGATACCATGGTGTTTACCAAACACTGCCAAGCGCCACAACCAGTGGAAGGGTCTGTTTGGAAGGTTGGACTGGGATGGGAATTTTCCGACTTCAATCACAGATCCTCAACCAATGGGTAAGGTGGGAATGTGCTTTCACCCTGAACAGGACCGGATTCTTACTGTTCGAGAATGCGCTAGATCTCAAGTAAGTGCTGTGATTAGATGAAAATTACTCTGTTTTATGAGTGATAATGTTGGAAGAAAAATGTCTGTCTCCGTTTGTCTCATTAAATGCAACTTATTATTAAAACTTGTGTTTTAAAAATTTATGATGCAGGGTTTCCCTGATAGCTACCAATTTTCTGGTAACATTCTTCACAAGCACAGGCAGATTGGGAATGCAGTTCCTCCACCTCTGGCATGTGCACTTGGTAGAAAACTCAAGGAAGCCATCGACAGTAAGAGGTCGAGCTAGGGGGTTATTGTTCGTTGCTTTTTTTGCTTGGAAGTTGCGAGATCGAAGTGTTGGAATTACTTGAATCTAAATTAGCTAGACTAGAGAGAGAGCTGTAAGCATGTACTACAGTACTAGGCAAAATTTATTACAGATGTTGATCATTGAACAGGATCCATCAAAGTGACGAAAACCTGAGAAGCTCAAAAATGTGGTTATCCGCTGTTAGAGCATGAGAATAAACAAACTTTTAACTAGAGCACATTGTGAAAAAATTAGTAATCTATTTACAAACTTTTATAAAATCTAGGGCCTAACTGTAATTTTTTAAAATTAAGGGGTCAAAAATGCAATTTTAATGTTGAGTTAAATATTTATTGAAAATTATATTTTTACCCCTCAAGTTTTAAAAAATTAAAATTTGATACCAAAGTTCAAATTTTTTTACAAAACGTCCTTATCCTAATAACTCAACACCAAATATGTGATTGTATTAAACTAAAATTTAATCGTATACTTTTTTATACAATCCAATCCAACCCACTAAGACTATCTTATTCAATGGTCTCATATCTTACACACCAAACGGGCCATTATTAACTGCTTTCGATGAGTAGTACACTACAATACTTGTTGGCCTGTATTACTTGTTAGAAATTCACGTTCTATATGACTATATATCATGTTTCTTTATCTTTGGTTAAATGGTGCTTAAACTATGCTTCATATGTTGTTAAAGCAACATAGGGAGAAATGATGGATTAACAACATCAATAAAACCACTTTTCTTGATCGGCTTACTTCAGATTGAAAATTCGCCCATTTATTTTATTTCTTTTATCTTAACAAACTTCTTCCCATCATAGTAAAATTGTTGTCTTAAGTTCAAATATAGCTAAACGTACTTTTGAAGATACTGCAATTTCATGATCATGATGATTATAATGATTGAAAACAAGGCATCAAAGCTGATATCTAATCTAATCACTAATTTACTCTTCTGCAAGATTCTGTCAATGTAATTATCTATGCTTTTGTACTCACTATGAAACAAAAAAAACTACAATGTGCGATCCCACGTGATCAATTTGTGACATTTGATATATGGTCCCGAAAATTTTCTTATTTGGTCTTCATTGACCCAACGCTTCATGAACAGCCCTAAAAAGTTTAAAACGTTGGGACATGGGAAGGAATAAACTTGAGACTTGGAAAAACCTTTTAACAAAAGAGTATGAAAACTAAAAAAGTCCAGCTTGAACGGCTAAGTTTTCAGGAAAAGAAAAGCACAACATAAAAAAGAAGTTGAGAAAGGAAAAAAAAAAAAAAAGAGAGGAAAGCAATCTAGTAAGTTACTGATTACTTTCCTCAACTTTCTGCTAAGGGACAGATAGAAAGGCTCTTATTCAGAAAGCCCAAGTGTGTGTCCAAAGCTTGGTATATATAATGCCCCCACATCATGAATACTTTAAACAGAAGAAAGATTCCATAGAGTTTCCAATCTCCAGAAAACTTAGAGCCTGTTATTTTGGAGTGTAATTTGAGTGTAGTTTTTAAGTTGAATTTGAGTTATAACTTAAGTTAAAGTTATAATTTGAATAAAGTTGGAACTTAAAAGAACATGAACTTGAATAAAATTGTAACTTGAGTTTAAACTTTTTCTGAATTTTGTTGCAAAAGAACAAGCCCTTAGTAATTAATTAGCCGATTTAGACATACCGTTTGAGCTAACTGACGTGGGCTTAGTTTGGTATTGCTTTTCCCTCCCAAAATCAGCTTATGCTACAAGCATAAGCTGATTTTAGTGTTTGATAAATCTCCTCAAAAGTACTTTTTAAAGAATTTTTCAAGAATCTACAGCCAAAATCAGAAGCAGCCTAAAGACAACTTTAGCTTTTAGATTGTGTGGGAATCGACATAGTACAATTAATGAAACTTTCATAACATTGTGCGAAAATTGATATAGTACAATTAATGAAACTTTCATAATACCCATAATACCCCTAATGAAATTTAAAATTTACAATATTCTTAATTTAACTGCACTTATAATGGTGTTCAATTAACAGAAAAAGAATTTAACTGCACTTATATTATTTTATCATATACTAAGATATTATAATAATATTATAATTATTATAATAATATGATATTATAATTATAATATAATCTTATAATTCTAATATTATTATATATTATAGTGTAT
>NW_010360769.1:0-26689 GCF_000414095.1 Morus notabilis | reverse complement strand
ATTTAATAATAGTTTTATTGTATTATATTAAATATAATAATAAATATATATTATATTGTAATTATATATATTATATTATAGTATAATATAATATAATCGTTATTTTTAATTATTTAAGTTATTATTTTAATAACATTATTATATTATATATCATAATTGTGACAACCCTAACTTTTGATCATCATCCTATATTCATACTTAACATTTCTTAACCTCTACTACTCTCTAGTTATAACCTCTTAAAAAAATTCAGGCCAATTTTTTTTTTTTACCATGTACGTCTAAATGCTATAGCATTTAGCTAACATTCTTTTTTCATTCGTAAAATGTTGCAGCATTCAATTTTCAACTATTCGTAAAATGCTGTAGCATTCTGTTTTCAACTATTCATAAAATGCTTTAGTATTATGTTTTCAATTATTCGTGAAATGCTGTAGCATTCTGATTTCACGAATGAAAATGCTGTAGCATTTTGTTTTCACAAATGAAAATGCTGTAGCATTCTGTTTTCAACTATTCGTGAAATGCTGTAGCATTCTGTTTACAACTATTCGTAAAATGCTATAGCATTCTGATTTCACGAATGAAAATGCTGTAGCATTCTATTTTCAACTATTTACAAAATACTGTAGCATTCTGTTTTATTAATCATACCTTGTGACTAGAGGTTGCTATGCATAGCCTCACTGTCTCGTGAACTCAACTTTCGTTACATAAATCATCAATATTCATAAAACATTATTTACTTTATACACGTAAAGTTCAATAGCGTTTCCGAAACACGATGCATCTACAACTCACTTGCCCACACTCTGCTGCTACATCCTCTTTGCATGCCCAACAACAAGTTTCAGGGAACCGGTGCCTTACCCGAGCTTCCTACAACACGAACAAACTTAATGAGCTTTCACTCAACAAGTATCAATAGGTCATAACAGATGCAATAATTATGCATACCCATATATGCATTCATGTCATATATCCTAATACATTCTGTACTACTAAAACATGTATGGCTTATGTTCTTCTTCTTTCATTACATACTTTGTTCAGCTTTCATCTCATTATAGTCGATCATATTGCATTTTCACGTTCTTAACGACTTTCATTTTCTGTTTATCATTCTTTTCATTCTTCTTTACAGGTACCGTACCTTTATATGGAACGGTTTTTATTTTTTATTTTCTTGGCTTTTACTTCTTATGGGCCCTGTCCTGTTGTACCATAGCGCACATAACCAGTGAAGAGTGAGGTAGCTAACCAATCCAACTCAGTCACGGTTTCATTTCTTTCATAGTCTCACAATAACCTTTCTTTCGAAGGCTGGTACAAACAAGATGTTTGGTCTCTTACCGTTTATCAATTTTCTCATTGAAACGGTAACTTTAGTTAAATCTTATGAATTGTGCATTTTTGAGCAGTTTATCATGAGATTAACTTTTTGTTAAAGTTTAACTTTTTCTCGTAACTTGACCTTGACTTAACATCGATACATACTTTTTGCAGAATAAAGTTCTACGGCTACTTAAGTCTTGTAGATACATGCTTAACATTGTAGCTATCTAACATTCACATTGTATCTAACATTCAAAATTCTACCATATGCACAATTTCTGTGCAACATAGAAAAGTAAGCTTATTCGTGATATAGCAATAGAAAAACTATTGTACTTACCAAAGTTTCGCTAACGATGCGTCATTTGTCTCACTTGGCGCTTTCCGACTTCAATCGTTAACCGATCCTATTGCATAAATTTTCGATCATTAGATTCAAAATCTAAGATCAATAATTACATTAAAATTTAATTCGGAAAGATCTACCATCCTTATGTTTGGTATTCAATCCCAAAATATTTTCTATCTCAAGAATTTACACTAAAACCGTGCACGTTCCTCAGTCATGGCCCTAATTTTTCAGTTTCGGTTCAGAACTGTAAATTCTCATTGTGTTCGGTTTCTATACATCACCGATTATCGAAATACCTTTCTTTTCACACTTTAATCCTTTATTCCTCTTAAAATCCGGTTTTAGTTCAAAATACTCAAACTAAATTTCGGCAGAGTTCCGCCTATTTCTGCATGTTTCCCGAGCTAACCTTAGCTCGTTTTATCCGTTGTTTCCACCACCAAACACCATTCACATACTTTATCTTTCAATTACACAACAATTTCTAGGGTTTCATCATATATCCATAAAATTTTTCCATACCAAAAATTGATAGAAACAAAGGTCAATTAACCTAGAATTTATCCTTGACTCATCCATTTTTAAGTTCCTTAACCATTAAAAACCAACTATCATACTTAAGTGAAATTTTCCTCATGCTTTCTATTGTTGGGAATGGTGTCCTAGAAGCATGAGATGTAATAGGATATTTATTATTTATTTAATAAAAGAGTTTATTGAACATTTTATGTGCATATATTTATGAATATTTTATGAATATCAAATGAAAATTTCGTGATTATTTATGTAACCTTAAACATTGTATATAAGTGTTGTATATGAGAGGATAATGTTTAAGGATAATAATCAAAAGGTGATGTTCGTAATAAATTTAATTAAAGTTCAGAATATTTAATTAGAACATTACTAATACATGTCATTCCCATTTAGAATGGAATGGTGTTATCTGCACTGTTAATGTGGTGTGATATTGAATGAGTGTATTATGCATAATGAGATTATGTGGAACAGGGACAAAGACACAATATGAATTTCTAATAATTTATGTTAAGTGTAAAAATTCTAATTGAGTCTACCGATGGTCATATATAAAATGGTATTAATCCTGAGTTCTTAGCAAACTCCTATTTATGGATTTGTGTCTTTTGATTTGCTCGGTACGGATTCTGAGACCCTGAATCCTATTCCTTGTATTTTGGAGACATGATGAAGTAGGTAGCTGAGAATGTTATTATACGAGATGAAATCCATTCCTTCTTGAGAAAGAAGTAGATAAATAATTCTCTTGAGTGTTGATTCGGTACTTGGATTTGTTAGAGCGCTCTGGTTCATGAATGTGTTTTATGAATCACTATCCATTAGAGAATCAATGGTATTCAAGGATGAAGATATAATTAGAGAGGTTAATGGATTCTACCTGGCTCTAATTATGAATTATCTATGGAGGATTGATCTATATGCAATGACTATATCAAATGGACACTTCACAGTTTAGAAGTAATTTATATCTATAATTTTGAAAGTGCAATTCCAAGTTTATAGTGAAGTAACTATTGGAATTAATTAATTAATTAAAGGGTTTAATTAATTATTAATTTTATCGGAGCTCGGGATTATAAGTCCATTAGTCCCCGCGTCGTCCTAGTAATTCTGCCAGACACAAAGGGCAAAATGAGAATTTTAGAATTACAGAATTCTAAAATTAAACACTCAGAAATAATTAATTGAGAATTAATTATTATTTAAATAATGTGATTATTTAAATTTGAATTTGAATACATCTAGATTTATCAATTTAAACATATTTGATAAGTTGTTCAATTTAGAATTCAAATTAATTTAAGTGTGACTTAAATTAGAATTTAAATTTGAGTCAAAATTGAACTACAAGATAAAGGATGATTTTCTCTTCATTCCCTATCTGAAATTGGCGCCTACCATAGGGATAGGATCACCTAGGTTGGCCGGCCATCTTGAGGATAAAGAGAAGGAGATTTTGTTCCAAATTCAAATAGGAGATAATTAACAAGCTTTATCTTGGAGATAGAGATTGGATTCTTTCTAGAAGTTTGACTTCTACTCTATAAATAAGAGAATGATAGAAAACTATTGAGACAATTTTTGAAAATAATTTTTGACCTAATTTTCTGAGGGTGGCCGAAATTCTCCATAGAGTGAGAGGAAAAATATTTTTTCTCTAAAAAAATTCTACATCGTGCATGCGTTAGTGTTTGTGGAAATTTGAGTGTTTATTCCAACCCGTTTTTTGCCTCAAGTGTGCCCACACACACGTCTACGTAGATTCAAGGAATTGACGTGGAAGACTTTGGTTTTCTAAACACAAGGTTGTGAAGCAAGGATTGTTCGAGATCAAAGAACTCAAGTTATCATCCTAATCGGCCTCCAGGTATTTTTCCTAATTGAGTTCTTAATAAATAAATTAATATGATTAATTTATTCGTGCATAAATTAATATAATCTATAGAGTATCTTAAATGTTTTATGAAAATTTTTGTTATACTTGATCCGCTATCCTCACGCTTCTGCATCCGAATTTGATTCAGAAACCAACATCTATCACCTCCCATGTGCAGCCATAGTGAAGAAATGAGAGGAAAAATTTGAAATCTCACCTTAGAGAGTGAAGAACAAGCTTCGGTGATGCTATTCCTCGGTAGATTCGACGATTTCCGCTTAAATCCCGTTTTTCCTTCACTTTGGAATTTTTTTTTTCTCTTTCTCTCTTGGCTGATGTTCTCTGTTCTTATGTATGAGAAATAACCATTTCTCACGTAATATGTCATTCATGAACCGACCAATACATAAAGTAAATGTCCAAAAATGAAATCTTGACTTTTTTAAGGACTTTTTACAAAATTCCCAAAATATCCCAAAAAATATCTTTCATTTTCTTCTCCATTAAGTCTTGGCCGGCCACCTTGCATGCCACATGGCTCAATCTCAGCCTTCCATCCAATTTTTCACTTTTAATCTCAACCACTGATCATTTAATAATTATCCTATTTTGGTTCAATTTAATTCCTATCCGGTATGCGTTTTATATGAGTTTTTCAGACAGATGGTCAACTTAGTCAACCTTGACCATTCTTGACTAACTTTTCGAGGGTGACGTTTTAGTCGACTCTTCATCAATAAACTTTGACTTGGTCAACTCAAATTAGTCGAAACCCTAATTTTTTCGGTTCGGCCTTCCGAACCCCTTTTTCGTCCGTTTTTCGTTTCGATTGTTTCAAAAACCCTAGAACTGATGTCTTTCAATTCTTTTCCATTTTTTAAACTTATCATTCATGTGTTTACCCACTTGTGGGCTTAACACAACATTCCATACTTCTTTCTTAAATACAGTCCAAAAATCGGTAACTGCATCGTAGTTCAGAAATTTCTGAACTTTAGCTTATAACTTGTATTTCATACTTATCATAAAAGTATTTATATTAATGATACAAAGGATTATAGGAAATATTATCCTATACAATAATTCTGATAAATTTCTCGGTCATGACAATAATTCTGATAAATTTCTCAGTCATGACAATAATTATATAATATTTTATTATAATAATAGTTTTTAATTATATTAAATATAAAAATAAATATATATTATATTGTAATTATATATATTATATTATAGTATAATATTATATAGTCATAAA
Source organism: Morus notabilis (assembly GCF_000414095.1). NCBI lineage: Eukaryota > Viridiplantae > Streptophyta > Magnoliopsida > Rosales > Moraceae > Morus > Morus notabilis. Next base: position 21,328 of record NW_010360769.1, on the reverse strand, counting down.
TTTGAACCATCCACAGCAGTTCAACCTTATAATTTATCAAATGCTATTATACTGATTTTGGAGCCAGCATAGCTACTATAATTATTGTTTACTAAACACTCCGCTGCTTTTTGTAACAGTTGCTTCTTCGTTCAGCACAGCTAAAAGCAATTTTTTCAAAATCTATAGCACTACGAAACTAAGCCATGATCATTAGTGAGCATATTATAATTAACACCTAAATAGGGACGACAATAAACTTAAAATCATATTATATTATACTTCGTAGGATGCTAACGAACTATTTTGCTTCATCCTAAAGATATTCCTGCTTAATCAAAAACCTTCCTTGTCTTTCACATTTTCATTGCCCTTTTCCCATGCAATGTATACTTACATATAAATAGCTCCTTCAACGTCTTCTTATCATGGAAAAAATAAGCACAATTGAAAAAAGAAGTCGGAAACTAACCATGAATGGCAATCACAAAATTATCATATTTTTCAGCCTTCTTGCCGTGAGACTTGTTCAAATTGCTGAAAGTTCTGTCGTTTCAACTGGAGACTTCAATAAGGATTTCTTCGTAACATGGTCACCTAGCCATGTAAACACTTCCGCCCATGGCCGCGAAAGAAGCTTGAAGCTCGATCAAGAATCTGGTTTGTGTGCTAGCTTGTTAAAATTCATGAAAAAGTATTATTATATATAACAAATAAAAGGATTTTCAAAACATCCTTTTAGTTTAAAATTTTTCTAATTTGTTTTTAATATTTGTGTACAATTATAGGCGCGGGCTTTTCTTCGAATCAGATGTTCTTGTTCGGGGAGATTGACATGCAAGTAAAGCTAGTTCCAGGCCATTCAGCAGGCACAGTTGTGGCCTATTATGTAATCAACACTCCTTTTTATCCCATGTTTTGTTTCTTTGTTATGGCTGATTTAAAAAGAGAAAAAAAATAAGTAACAAAATTTAATTTGGCAATATTTGTGATTAATGCAGTTGACATCTGATCAACCAAACCGTGATGAGATAGACTTTGAGTTCCTTGGTAATGTGGCTGGTCAACCATACATTCTTCAGACAAATATTTTTGCTGATGGATTTGACAACCGTGAGGAAAGGGTTAATCTTTGGTTTGATCCAACAAAGGATTTCCATACCTATTCCATATTATGGAACCTTCACCAAATTGTGTAAGATAATATACTTCAAAAGTAGAGCTATTATATTATTATATTAGATTGGCCAAAGAAAGAAAAAAAAAATGTAAACATTTTTTCTGTCTTGTAGATTCATGGTGGATTGGGTTCCCATAAGAGTGTATAGGAACCATGCAGACAAGGGTGTCGGATTTCCGCGGTGGCAGCCAATGAGCATCAAAGTCAGCCTGTGGGATGGTGACAGCTGGGCGACTAGAGGCGGCCGCGACAAAATCGATTGGTCAAAAGGCCCCTTCATAGCTTCCTTCAAGAACTACAAGATTGATGCTTGTATTTGGAATGGAAATGCAAGGTTTTGCAGGGGAGAAAGCCCTACTAATTGGTGGCACAAGCACAAGTACAGCACCCTAACATCCACGCAGAGAAGGTTGTTCAAATGGGTTAGAAAGTACCACATGATTTATGACTATTGCCAAGACAATGAGAGGTTCCAAAACAATCTTCCAAAGGAGTGTTCCCTACCGAAATATTGATCAAAATAGGAATTTCATTTATTTTTTGTTATTTTTTTTTTATTGCCAACTTAATATTCATATCATATATGTGAGGCTGTAACAAGGAAAAGAGGAATCATTAGTTAAAGATTGGAGCTTATTAGATCAAAGTATTTGTACCTTGGAAGTAAAGTAACCTTTTAATTCGCACGTCTTATTTGGTTTGCACACCCAAAAGGTTCTCTAGCTTTATTGTATTTTTATTGGAAAATTCGGTTCTTATAATCTTTCTTTCATTGTTATGTACAACATGGTATACAGTGTGACGGAGCTAGCCTTCAATCTCACTTAGGGCGAAATATTATTCTATTTTTTTTTACAAAAGAAAAAATATACAAAAAGAAATTGTAATATTTTAGTTTTCAAAAGCTACTAAATATATATAAAGAATTTGACAATGTGAAAAGAAAAACTGTGGATAGGGTTTTGTCTTGAAATATCATATTAGTATAAAAAATAATAATTTGTTATGCATATTTTTTATTTTAATGTGATTTTGATTAGACCAATAAAGATATCCTACCATAAACAACATTTTTATTTTTATACTTAAAATGATAAAAAAATAATGCAATATTATATTTTCAGTTGACCATATTTATGCTTTCAGATTTCTAATTTATGCTAACTTCTTGCCTTTCCTCCTCGATCAACAATCAATTTTGATCACTTAAAGAGCTATATGCCATTAATAATTTTTTTGAAAAGGAAAGGAAACTTGTAAAATATGAGGATATCTAGGTATTTTTCACAGTGAAAACTAACTTTTGACCGTAAATGAGTAAGTACTTACTATGAATTTAAAATGTATAAATGTAATATAATTCAAAATATAAAATATACGTTTTTAAACCTCAAAATGCATGGTATAAAAATAAAAATACCATAAAAGCTCCCATATATAAATCATAATACATATTAGAATAGCTCATGAGTAAAAGGAGTAAAGTTGTATAAAAGATGAAGAAATAAAATTTAATAGAGGCATGTATGAAAAAAAAAAAATTTAATGGAGGCGAAATTAAAAAATTTAATTTTTTAAAAGGTCAAATTTTATTTTTTAGAAATTCAGTGAAGGCGGCTGCCCCACTTATTTTTGAACAGCTCCGCCCCTGATGGTATATATATGAGAAAGAAAAAAAATTATACATATTTAAGATCATAATTTTCTCTGGATGGTAAATTTAAGTGATTTTTTTTTTGAGTAAAGAGATTATTTTTTTTTTAAATTAACAAAATAACGTATCGTTACTTTTTGCTGCTACGACAGAGTTTTAAAAAAAAAAGGTGAATAAAGAAAGGGTCGATTTTAAGGGATATTTTCAAAAAATGACCAAACTCTTGAGGACAAAAAATGACCTTTTTTTTCCCTATAATCTCAAATATACGTAACTAGATTAATCTTCTATTTACTGAACAAATCAGGGCATCATTTATATTATCCATAATTTTAACTCTTTATCAAAATAAGAAAAAAAAAGAGTTATTTATGACAATTTCTCACCAAAAACAAAAAGAGAATTAACCCTCAAAGTGCACGAGTCATTTTTACTCTTTATTTTTAATAAATATCCTTTTAATGTAATTATTTAATTAAAAATATTATAAATAAAAAATAAAAAGTTAAAATTCTAACCTATACAATTTTGAACTAATTTGTCAAGATTAAAAAAAAAAAAAGGAAAGCCGTAGCTGGGAGTAGTATGGGCCGAAAATTGAGAAGGTCAAGGCCCAAATTAAAGCCCAAAAGGGGATGGATGGAATTGGGCTACCGAACATAAGAGAAGCTGGGCTTCCCGCCAACGGTAAACTTTCTAGTCCAAAGTGTTCTGGAGTGTTGGATGACAAATAATCCAACGGTTCACATTAGTCGTGAACAATCTACCCTTAATGCTTGTTTGGCGGCAGAGAAACACGTTCCTCACTCTGTTCCCTTCTGCCTTCAGTCTTCTCTGCCGATTTGTTTTAGAGAGAGAGAGAGAGAGAGAGAGAGAGATGGGAAATACCAGCAAGGACCTTCTACACTTGGAGCACAAAAATCCCTCCGCTTCATCGCTAGGTTCTCTCTCTCTCTAAAAAAATATCTCTGCATCTCTATTTATTATGATTTTTCTTTGCTTGTTCACTGATTTGATTTTACCAAAATTGTGTGGGTTATGTACAGAATCCGCACTACTTGTTTGTAAAAATGATTCTCAAAGAAAGAAGGAAACTAAACCCCATGAAAAGCCCATCACTGCTCCTATTCCCCAGAGCCAAGGTACTCACTTTTACTCTCACTTTCCATGTATTTGGTTTTTATGGGTTAGTTTTGGTGTTCTATGATCATGCATTATTGTGTCCATAATTTTGATATTATTTATATGTCATGTTTAGAATTCTACAAACTCTCTTTGTTTGTTTGTTTGTTGTTTTTGTTTTGTTTTTTTTTTCCCTCTTAACAGTCTCTTTTTTTCTTAAGTTCCAATTTGACCTTTTTTAGCCTTCTAGGTTTGTTCTTAAATCTCTAGAATTAACAAGGCGAGCTAAAATTGGATTGAAGTGGACGAAATAGCTAATAATAGGTCTAAAGAAAGGAGCTTTTGAAAGATTCATAGTTCCTTTGAGTTGTAATGAAGCTTCTTTTTTTTTTTTTTTGTCTTTTGTGCAGTTCTGGGTAAAGTAAAAGACTTCTTGGGAGTCATATCAGAAGCTAATAAAAGTTTGGAGCTTGATGCAAAGGTTGGCCTAATACTTATCTTGCATTTTGAAGTCAGCTTTTGTGAGCATCTTTGTTTTAAACTCGTAGGTCAATGCTTATACTTATCTTGTATACACAAATTACTTGTAGGTCAATGCTGAAAACTATGATATTGAAGCGCTTACTGGAGATGAATCTCAAGTCATTGAAATGGTTTTCTCTCCTCTCTCTCTCTCTCTATATGCTATTTTAGACTTTTAGCCATTGGATTAGAATTGATTTTCTTGGTTCATCTCATTTTACAGGACTTGATGCTGGGAATTGCTGATCTTCATACTCCGGAAGCTGTGGCTGCTGCTGAATCTGCCATTTCTGGTTATCAGCCAGCGATTCCTTTGGCTGATAGCAGCAGTGAGTCAGAATCAGATTCAGATCCAGAATCGGATTCGAATTTAGATACAGATTCTGAATCGGAGGATAGCAGTGACAAGGGCGAGACAATTAATGGCGACGATAACGACGAAGATAGTGAAAACCAAAATTGTAAAAAACTCTCTTCCATGAAGCCGAAAACATCCAAATCTGACAAGGGTAATTCTTCAGGTGAAGTTACAAAAAATAGAAAGTCAAGTAAGAGGCCAAAGATTGTCGAACTTTGACGTAAATATTCCTAATGAGTGTTTGCAGGAGGGAATATCTTGATTATGTTGGAAGTGTATGTTTGAGAATGATTACCTTGTACTATATATTATATAGTCAATGATACGAATATTTTTGTTTTCCCCTATAACGTTCTTACAGAATCTGAGTTGTTAATTGGACAGAATAACCAACCAAAAATAAATAAATAAATAAAAATGAGAATTTTAGATGCCAACCCTTGTCAAGAGAGTGATGAATGATGACAGTAACGTAACTGCTGTGCCATCGAAAAGAAGATTACTGCTACAAAAGCCAATACTGGTCACTCTTACAACAATAAGTGAACCAAGTCTTATTACATAAGTGTATAAAAGTATTTTAATATTAATGTTAATGTCCCACCCTTAACTAATTATCAGTCAGGCGAGGGTCAGAATGATATGAATCTTTTTTCATGATTAGTAAGGAGTCTCATTAACGTAATTGCCTGGAGGATCATAGTTGCAAGTGACAAACCACCAGCCATTGTCACACTTGACCCTTGCGCAGCCAACGCGGACGGAATAGCGCCAAACCACCTGAGTGTAGTGGCGGCACTCGCCGCCGACGCAGGAATTGGAGGTGTAGTTGTATTTAGACTTTTCCGCCACCCACAAGTCCACTGCAGCCTTGCCGGAGAATGATCCGGTGCCTTTGGCCAAGTTCTCGCCGTAGGCCCCATTTGAGTGCACCAAGTTGCAGTCTCCTTTCCTTGAATTGGCGTAGTTGAGAGCGTAGGTTGCCACTGTGGTGTCCCATGTTATGTTGGTCACATCAACTTGTTTACGAGCCACATTGCGGCCGTTGAGGTAGTCTTGTTGAGTGTTTTGGGCATGGGAAGGCTCAAAAAGTGCCAAACCAAAAACACAAATCATGAGGAAGAGCATTGACATTTTAGACGCAGTCATTTTTTTTTTTCACACTTTTGAGATCTTTCTCAATTTTGGAGATAGAAACTTTGGTTTTGGGAATTATGGGCATGATTTGAGGCCATTTATAGGGGTTGGGGAATCATTTACGCAGATGTACCATTATGGAAAGTTTAGTGTAAAAAAATTAAAAGTATGGATTACAGAGTTAAGCAATCTAATTTAGTCAGCGGAACTTCCCCCTTGGGAAAGTATACACTTTGCGTTGACCTTGAGTAAAGGATTAAATTGATAAGATTATAATTAAGTAATCAATGTATAGTGGTGTTTGATAGAGATGACTTCCATATGTTGTTTCTTTTTCCAAACTACTCAAAATACGCAGTAATGAAATTAAAACGGAATGAATTTGTTTTACGAAACATGTAAATTCGTTATGATGTCCTGTCCAAACATAAATTAAAGGTTTTGTTTAAGACATACAAAAGGGACGTGAAGATAAATCTGCTAGATTCATCACTAGTGATTGAGAAAAGATGGATGAGCATAAAACATGAATTCAAAATATTATTTTATTAATTACTTGCTTTAATTTTTATGTATGACACGTTGAATACTCGAGATGCAGGCCTTGTCCAAGAAGGCATGATCATACTGATATGGCTTCACATATGCACACGAATTAAAGAATATTAATTAAAGCACGCCAATATTATCGCAATGTTCTTATATATATGATCCTAAAAAAAAAAAAAAAAAAAAAAACTAGTCTTGTTAAATGTGAGATTTAAAGGAACTAAAGCAATTTTCATTCATGATTTTGAGGATGTACTGCTTCTGCATATATAATATTGAAGAAAGGATCGATGGAGTACGTGTATATATTTATCTATTTTCTAGTACATAATTTTAGGAATTTGTCACAATAGAACAGAAAATGAAAGCGTCTTATTCATGATGACCTATTCACCTTCAGTAGAAGATTGATCAATATATATGTGTATACTTTATAACTTTATTTGTAATACTAGTAATTAAATTCCTAATTAGTTATGATAATTAGTAAGGACGCTGCCCCCTATAGTTCCCACGGGGTGAATAGCTGCAAATGACGAACGTACCCCTATTGTTGTAGCACCGAACCCTAGCACACCCAACATGAACCGAGTTACGCCACACCACCTGAGTGTAGTGCCCGCAAACTCTGCCGGGAGCGCACGAATTCGAGTTGTTATTGTAGTAGGCCTTCTCCGCCACCCACAGCCTCACAGCGTCGGAGCATGACAGGTCGCCGCCGCTCCACGCAAGGTTTTCGCCGTAAGGCCCGTAGGAGTGCACCAAAGAGCAGTCACCAATGCGTGATCTAGCATATTCAATTGCATAATTCACTAGAGTCGTGTTCCACGCCATTGGTGGGACACCTACCTCGGCACGAGCCGTGTTGTGTGGCCTAAGGCAATCTTGTGAGAAGGTTTGGGCACGAGAGGATTGGAACATGGATAATGAGATTATGATAATACAAATTCTGACTGAGAATGAGATCAAAGTCCTAGAGAATGATCTCATTTTGGTTTTACGTGAACAAAGGCAATGCAAAAAAAAAATCAAAAACTTTTTGGTGAAATTAACTTTATAATGTTGATGGGGGAATTAGATGCATAAGAGATGTATTTATAATGGAGATTTGGTTTGGATTTTTGTTCAAACCGAGACGAAGTAATAGTAGTACTATTATTTGGTGCATCAATATTGGTGTTTAATTACTCGTTTCCATTTTGGATCCACTTGGGAGTTTGGGAAGTAATAGGTTAATAGCTAGTTGCTAGAAAGTCCATACTTCATTCTATTGTAACACGCAACTCACAAGTTGTCGCAGAAAAGAAATGGTTAAGACAACTGATATTAGTTGCCAAAATATATAGCCATATTCGAAAAAGCTGAGAGCACGACGTAAATATTGTCGTGTTGAAACAAGATGTAAATTAGAATTCGAAGAATATGATTGAGCTGGTTTATTTCGTACATTGCCACATCCGGGTACTTGAGATTCTTAAATTCGAAATAATAGACCGGCCTTGTTCATTTCACCGATTCGAGTTTTCAGTTTAGATTTCTACAGTAAAAAACTCTCAGAAAATGTCACATAACTTTTTCTGTTACAGTGAAAAACTCTAAAAAAATGTCACATCTCAACTCAAATTAAAAACTCGAATCCGTGAAGTGAACGAGACTTTTCATTATTTTTCACTCATGTATGAAACAATTATCCCATAATCAAATCTAGATTGCCACTTAATTTTCTAACATATATTTATTTTTTTCCTTCAAAAAGAAAATAGTATATATATATATATATATTTGTTTTTAATGCTACTCTAGTATAGATAAGCTATTTACAGATTTAGCCCTTGGCCCCTTAGCCCAGAAGGAGTAGTTAATCCCTTCTATATGTCAAAAGCTAGCATTAGCATTGCATTTACATGGATGATCCGCCCTAGCACCAGGACCTCCTACTTCCTAGTTGTTAAGTTTCGTTTTGTCAAAAGGAAAATCAGCAGCGGCGAAAAGTGTATATATCTGTTAGAGATAACTGATTAGTTATGATGTTATTAGTTAGTTAGATTAGTGTACACGTGTCAATAAGGCATTGGCCTTAGTTGTAATTAGTTAGAGGTTATGTGAGCTATTTAAGACATTACTGTACAGCTTATTCAATAATAAAAAAAGATTATTTTCATTCATTAGAAAATATCTCAGCCTTCTTTCTTGAAACTCAATAATATCTAATTTGGCATTGTTTTAAGTTACATAATTTGGCAGTTTACCCAAGAGAAATTTTATTTACGTGGGGAAAACAAGTAGAAATCACATTGAACTTTATGGGACATTGTTATTAAATCTAACATGCACGTATGAAAGCATATTCCAATCTGCTAGCGGCTGAACTAATTTTTTTTAACTTCGCTAGCCGAGCATTTACTTTTCTCTATATATTTTCCATTATTATCTGCCTGCTTGATATCTGCAGAAATTTGATGCATATAGAGGAGTATTCTCTCTTTGTCGCATAATTTTGCTTATTTATATTCGTGAACTATTAATATCTGAAAAAGTACGCACACGTAGAAACGACAAATAAATTGCAGACAACAATATGTACAAAGCGACAATGATTTGAAAATAAGTACGACAAACGACAACAAAATGAAAACGACATTATGCAAAAGGCGGGAATAAAGGAAACGAGCGACATTCATAAACAACGTAGCATGAGAATAACAAGAGAAATGACGCCCGATGTTTAAATTACAGGATAAGTAAACGACAACAATTAATTGAAGGAAAAGACAATAAATTTAAAAATAAGAAAAACTAGCATAAATTAAAAACGGCAATAAAATAAAATGACAGTCACTTTTGGAGACGGAAATATCATAAAAAATTTGAAAAAAAGAAATAAAATAAATACGGAAAGTGCATATAGAAACAACAGAAAAATGCCAACAACATTATATGAAAAACGCCAATAATTGAAAACAACCACAGAAAAAGAAAACAAAGGAAGAAACGACAATACATGAAAACCGACAGTAACTTTGAAAATAATGACTGAAAACACAAAATAAACAAGAAACTGAAAAAGAGATAAATTGATTATTAACAAGAATAACATGTAAATAACAACAGCAGATGACGCACAATTGAGACCGACAGCAAATTGAAAGAAACAGCAATGAGATGAAAACACAGCAAAAATTAGACGATACAAATACAGCAGCGACAGCAACAAAACAAAAAACACTCTCAAACGACAAGATCAGGAGAGGACATGAAACTAAAAAACGACCTTAAAATATTGAAAACAACATATAAACGACAATAATGCCAAAACGACGAAAAACATTAATATGCCATAAAAAAACCACATACGTTTCAAGAACAATGAAAGGAAATGCGATAACATGTGAACAACGACGATTAATTAGTAACGGCAGAAAACAAAAACCATTTACTTGTAAAAACGACGCTGACATGACAACAACGGCGAAAAACACATATTTAGACGACAAATTAGAGAATCAACAATAAAAAGAAAACAATAGTACTTTTGATGAATCCACATTAATCAGCTTAAAATTAAAGGAAAAATATATAGCTAACTTGATGAATGAAGAACAAAACGAAAGCTTCAGCATAATAATCCACTTTATTTATTCAATCAATCATACTGATTGATTTTTCATTGTTAATTAACTTGTATACAGCCCGTACACAGACAAATATGGTTGTCGTCATCAGTCCTCATGAACCTGACCAACACCGATATATAGTATACCATATATAAATATATGTATGTATATTTACATGCTATTACGGGAAGAATAACGGAATGGAAAAATGAATCTTTTCATTCATTCAAAGAATAATGTTACACAGCCTCAGTTTTATATACAAACTAATTAATAGCTTGCTGAGTAAGTTTAACAAACTAACAACTTGCTGAGTAAGCTTAACAAACTAACAAGTCTAACTAACTAACTCTAAAACTCCCCCTCAAGATGGACTGTGAATGTCTTTAACAGTCATCTTGGACAGCAAAGGAAACAATAGTGTCGAAAGCAAAGTTTTGGTGAACATATCTGCCAATTGATGCTTGGAGCTGATTGACATGAGTTTAAGAAAACCAGCAGAGACTTTATCACGGACAAAATGACAGTCAATTTCGATGTGTTTTGTACGTTCATGGAAGATCGGATTAGAGGCTATATGCAAAGCAGCCTAATTATCACAAAAAAGAAGAACAGGACCATCAAGAGTAACAGAAAAATCTTTCAACAATTGTTGAATCCAAACAAGTTCACTAGTGGTGACAGCCAAGGCCCTGTATTCGGCCTCAACAGAAGAACGAGATATGGTGGACTGCTTCTTTGCTTTCCATGAAACCAGTGAATCACCAAGGAACACACAAAAACCAGAAACAGATTTCCTAGTGTCAGCACAAGAGGCCCAATCAGCATCGGAGAAAGCACGAAGCTGCAAAGAAGAAGTGGAGGAAAAAAATAAACCCTGACCAGGGGCTGTCTTGAGATAACGAAGAAGTTGATGTGCAGCCTGTAAATGAGGGACCCGAGGCTGCGACAAAAACTGACTCAACTTTTGCACTGCAAAAGTGATGTCAGGACGAGAGAGGGTGAGATAAAGGAGACGACCAATGAGACGTCTATAGTGGGAAACATCTTGGAGAAGCTCGCCAGTGGTTGCAGTGAGTGAAAGTTTAGGATCCATAGGCAAGGAGGCAGGTTTAGAAGCCAAAAAACTAGTGTCCTCCAGAAGCTGTAAGGTATACTGCCACTGGGAGAGGACTATCCCACGTGAGGAACGGGCAATTTCAAGGCCAAGGAAGTACTTCAATGGTCCTAAATCCTTTAACTTGAAAGAACCACGTAAGAAGGCCTTGATGGAATTAATTATATCCAGAGAAGGTCCTGGGAGAACAATGTCATCCACATATACCAACAAAGCAACAAAGGAAGAACCGGTACCTTTAGTGAACAATGAATAATCAGACTTGGATTGCTGAAAACCAAACTAAATTAAAGAATGTGAAAACTTGGAGTACCATTGGTGAGAAGCTTGTTTCAGGCCATATATTGATTTGTGCAACCTGCAAACCCGTTTGCCAAGAGAAACAGAAAGCTCCCCCTGAGGTTTGTACCTAAGTGGCAAATCCATGTACACTTCTTCAAATAGATCACCATAAAGGAAGGCATTATTAACATCTAATTGAGCCAAATGCCAATTGTTAATAGATGCCAAGGCTAGTAAAACCTTTACATTAACTAATTTAGCCACTGGTGAAAAAGTATCAATGTAGTCAACACCCTCTTGTTGAGTGTAGCCTTTAGCCACCAAACGAGCTGTGTAACGCTCAATGGAACCATCAGATTTGTGCTTGATCTTATGCACCCATTTGCAACCAATGGAGTGTTTGCCGGGAGGTAACGAAACAACAGACCAAGTGTGATTAGATTCCATAGCCTCAAGTTCGGATTCCATGGCATCACGCCAATGCTGAAAAGAAACAACTTGATGATAAAATTGGGGCTCAAAATGTGAGGAGATAGCCATAATAAAGGCTTTATGTGAAGGAAAAAGAGAGTTATATGATAAATAATTAGACAGGGGATACAAAGTGTTGGATTGGGAAGAGTGGGAAAAGTTGCAATGAAAATCCCTGAGATAAGATGGGGTTTTGGTAGGTCGAGAGGAATGCCTAAGAGAAACTGGTGAGAATTCTGAGGTGAAGAGGAAACATCATATTGGACAGGAGAAGAAACCGGGTTAGTTGATGTGGGAGATGGGAAATGGTCAGAGGCCGGGGATGGAAGAACTATATCAGGGAAAGGGTCAACATGATGTTCATCAACAGGGAGAGAAGAGAAAGGAAAAACATGTTCATGAAACATAACATCTCTGGAAATAAAGAAACTTTTACTGTTGAGGTCAAAAAGTCTATACCCTTTCACACCATTAGGATAACCAAGAAAGACACACACTCTAGCATGTGGAGCAAACTTGGTACGATGAGAGGATAACGTGGAGGCAAAAACAAGACACCCAAAGACTCGCAAGGAAGAATAATTGACTGGTCTTTGAAATAAGAGCTCATATGGTGACTTGTCATTAAGTAGGGGAGATGGTGTCCTGTTAATAAGAAAGGCTGCAGTCATGACACACTCAGTTCAAAAAGTAATTGGAACTCGAGATTGAAAAAATAAGGCCCGAGCCACATTGAGTAAATGTCGGTGTTTGCGTTCAACAACCGAATTTTGTTGTGGAGTTTCTACACAAGAAAATTGGTGCAAAACGCCCTTGTCATGAAAGAGTTCTGTGAAAGCCAATTCCTTGGCATTATCTGACCGAAAGTTCTTGATCTTCACATGAAACTGAGTCTCAACAAATTTAAAAAATCTGGGTATAGCTGTAAGCACGTCAGACTTATGTTTCAGCAGAAAAATCCAAGTAAACCTAGTACAGTCATCAACAATTTTCAAAAAATATCTATATCCAAGTGCACTAATATGATAGGGGCCCCATATATCACAATGGACCAAGTCAAAAGGCAATTGAGACATGTTATTATGAGAAACAAAAGACAAACGTCTTTGTTTGGCTAGAGGATAGATATAACATGGTTCATCATTATTACACTTGAAATTATCACACTGTAATTGAGGAGCCAAAGTACTCAACCGTTTGAAAGACAAATGGCCAAGTCTTCTATGCCAAACATGAGCTGACACCTTATTTACGTGAGCTACGGAATTAGAAACTGAAAAATTCTTATGACTCAAAGGCTCAGAAAGGAATTCTTGAGTTGAAGATTCCGTATTCAACACATATAGCTCTTCAACTTTATCACTCTTGCCAATCATCTTCTGATTGTTGGAGTCCTGAATGATAAAGTGGTCAGGAAAGAAGCTTATTACAAGCTGGGAATCAATCATAAGTGCACTAACGGAGAGTAAATTGAAATGGAACTGAGGAACAAACAATACATTCATGAGAATCAAGTGAGAATTAATCTGTACATCTCTAGACAAACTGACTGCAATTCAAGTGTTATTAGGCAGGGTCACAGTAAAATCCTTTAGAGGTCTCATGAATAGAAACAAGTTGGCATTTGAACAAATATGCTTGACGTACCGGAATCAACTATCCAATGATATGAAAAAGGAAAGCTAATTCTCTTTGAAACAGAAGAACAAATACCTGTCAAGATTGAAGAAGACGAGGCATTTGTTGGAGTAAGGTCCTTCATAGAAGTGGCCATATGACCAGAGAACACTGTCATCAACTGCTGATATTGATTATTGCTCAAAGTTTTGAGAAAGCCTCATAGAGCTCCATCTTCGGGAGTCAAACCGGTTTGAGAATCAGGCTGATCAGATACTTGGTTGGCAACAACATTTTGAAACTTCGGCCTAGGCTTATAACCTGGTGGATACCCATGAATTTTGTAACATTTCTCAACGGTGTGTCCATGAAAGTTACAATGAGTACAGAAAGGCCTCTCTTTTCTCTGTCCCCTATTATTTTTAGAATTCTGAAATACAGAACTAGTAGGATTAGCTCGTTTAGAACTATCATGATTGGTTGCAAAAGCCAAGCTGGAAGCAGAATCCACTCTTGAATTATTGTGAGAAACGACACTGCGTTGACGTTCTTCATGAGAAAGAAGAGCAAAAACTTTGTTGATGGGAGGCAACAGATCAAGAAGAAGAAGTTGTCCCCTAATTTGAGCAAAGCTGTCGTTTAATCCCATAAGGAAGGACATAACATACTCTGCTTGATAGAATTGATTCAATTCCTTGACTCCTCCGCAAGAACATTTTCCACAAGAACATGAAGGTCTGAAATTGCTCAGTTCTTCCCACAACGCCTTCAACTTTGTGAAATACACACCAATAGATTGCTGATTCTGGACATGATTCACTAATTCTTGGCGTAATTGAAAAATTCTAGGGCCATTACTTTGTTGAAATCAATCTCGAAGATCAATCCAGATCTCAAAGGTGGAATCGGAAAACAACACACTAGCAGAAATTTCTTTGGAAATAGAATTAAGAATTCAAGAAATAACTGTGTTATTATTCCGGATCCAATAATTTAGAAGGTTTACATCTGTACCGTCTGGGCGCAGAATGGAGCCATCAATGAATCCGAGTTTGTTCTTCACAGATAGAGCAATCATCATCGCCCGACTCCAAGATGTATAGTTGTCACCAGTAAGTTGCTACAAAACAAGTACAAGCCCTGGGCTATCAGAATGATGAAGGAATAGAGGATTCATCGGATCTTCAATGACGGATCTGCCTTGTTGTGAATTGGAGGAACCGGAAGACGGCAACGCTGAAGACTCCATGAATGCGCTTGTATGAACAAGGAATCAAAGGGAAATCGAGAATGGAAAAAAAATCAAGAGGATTTGGGTAGCGGAAGAACACGCTCTGATACCATATTATGGGAAGAATAACAGAATGGAAAAATGAATCTTTTCATTCATTCAAAGAATAATGTTACATAGCCTCAGCTTTATATACAAACTAACTAATAGCTTGCTGAGTAAGTTTAACAAACTAACAACTTCCTGAGTAAGTTTAACAAACTAACAAGTCTAACTAACTAACTCTAAAACATGCATGTGGCCCGTAGTAAGGCTTCGGCCCAATATAGTTGCCCCGGGGAGAATAGCGTCGCTGCCGGTTAGGGTTCCGCCGCTGCCTATCATCGCGAGGTTCTCGCTATAGTTGGGCACCCCGGAGTGCACCATGCTATGGAGTCACCGATGTGTTGGTTGAGGTATTATTGCGCAAAAGCCGTTATTCCGTTGTAAAATGTGTACGAGGGGTGTGCATAATGGTATGGTTATGGAATTTTAATTAAGTAATAGCAAAGAACGACCTTGAATTCATAATTAAGCGATCGACTAACTATATTGTTTAACGACCCAAGGCCACTCTAATACTGAAAAGATTATTAGAGTCACTAGAGTTCCAAAATGACCAATCTTGGACAAAATACAACAAGAAAAGATGATTAACTATCTGTGAAAAGAATAAACTGGAAAAAAAAAAAAACCAAATTAGCTTTAGATCCACACATTTTTAACCGTTGCAAAAGATCATATTTTTCTTCCTAACTGTTTTTTCCAACTCATTATCAACAGTAAGGAGATAATATTTTTGTTTTTCTTCCCTGTTTTTTTTTCCTCTTTTCCATTAGTCAATTTGTTTCCTTGCAGTGATTTTTCTAGTCTTTTGTTCGCTAGCTTGTTCTCTGTCACGTTGAAATGTATTCTCCGATGTTAACGTTTTGTTTTCACATTTACGTTTTCAGACAGGCGCTGTCATCTAGACTTAATTTCTGTCGGAAAAGTCAGTGTCCGGGAATTAATGCACGTAATAATTAGAATCCAATAATGGCATAATGTAATAATATTGGTTGTATGGCTTCATCATAAGATATTTTTTGCTATATATATTTCCTCTCTTGTAATACTGGTTGTTTAGCTTGATAATGAGAACATCAAAAATGCATATGGCATATATATATATATATATATTTATAAGCTTATTAAGATACATGGTATATATAAAATATAGTAAACAAGCCGCCAAAAAGGAATAAAAGACATTACTTTATTATTCCAACATCACACAGAGCAGTGCTGCTTTATCTTTTTTTTTTTCTTTTCTAAGTTGTCAATGCAAGAAGACCATCTTATAGTTGTCTTCCTTTTTCTTAATTTCCAGTCAATACTATGTTTTCTCGTCTTTATTGTTCACTTGTGCTCTGTCGGGTGGAAAAGTCTATCATTTTCATTCTATGATAACGTTTGTGGAATTTTTGAGGAGAGAATAGGACATCACAGCTTCCCTACGAAAAAAATCTATTAATTAAGCTATTCTTAATTTATGTTGGAAAAATCAGTACTGTAGCGTGACATATTGATTGTTTGCATTTTATCAATATGACATATTTGGTCACATGCGCATATTCTTTTTTAAAATTTATTTACTTTAAACGACAGCACAAAACAAACGTTTTAAAATGAAAGGAGGAATAACGACAAAAAATTGGTAAACAACAAGGGAAAAAAAAAAGAATTATACGAGGTTATGAACAATGAACACCAATAATTACGTAAAAATGCAGACTAAAAACGAGAAGAAAAGAATAAATTATAACAAAATGCAAAAAACGACAGTAAAAATACAAAAAAAAAACGACATTTACTTAAAAGACGGCAACAAAAGAAAAAGAAAACAATAAAAATGAAGAAACACATGCAACAAACTTTAACGTGAAAAGGCTCGAATCCATATATCGCACTCTTTATGTCACTTTGTCTTTGTTCACACAGAAAACTATTCTCTTGCGTCCTTTTTTCACAGTTACGGAAACGGATTCACAAAGAGTACTTACGATATTGTTTTTTGTTATGCACATTTATTGAGATTATTATTATTTAAATAGGCAGAAAATATTATTAAAAGGAAAAGAAAATAAAATAAAACATAAAAAGGCTATGCGAAAATAAAGAACGCCAAAATAAGAACCAACAAAACCATTTAAACAAACATTTATTTTAGATTATTGCTTGTGGAAAATTTAAGGAAAAAGTAACTAAAACATGGTAACTTGCAGGTCTATTATAAGCCTTATTTTCCGTTTGAAAAGTCATAACTCTAAGGAAGCATATAGAAATGAATCCAAATTAATTATAAGAATTATTAGGACGTGTTCTTTGGTGAATTGTCTTGATGATCAGTAAATCACGAAAATTCTCCGAAATTCTCCTGTTGCATTGCGTCTCTAGCAAAATTTGCCGTGTCCTTTTTTAAAAGAGAAAGCAAATGAAACCCCATTCAGTATGGTTTGTAAGGCAGACATAACATATAAAAAAAAGAAAGAAGAAAACTGGCAGTTGGTAATAAGGAAAGAAAAGTTACTGAACTCTAATAATGATTAGTAATTAAAAAAATCTTGAACAAGGATTAAAAACTTGTTTTTTTTTTTTTAAATTAGGATTAAAAACTTAATTTCTTGTTCACGCTATTGCCTTTTTTTTTTTTGAACTTTTTGACGTGATTCATATAATCACGAATATGGTCTCGACGAACCCTCCATGCTTACATGAAAAGAGATAATTACATCATAAATATATAAGGCCTTAGAAAACTGTAAATTGAGTTCGCGCTCGAATAAACATATTTTGGTCCTGAAGGAGTCTTCGAGATAGATCATTATCGACGTAAAGACGTACGATGTTCAAATCCTGAATTATCAGGATGCAATTACCCTTTCAAATTGTAGATGTTGCAGAAACGTGACTATATCTACACACATATATATATTTTGAGAATCACACATATAAAATATCATTCATGTCTCCATTTAACAATTACCATATATATATTATCAATTTCTATCAAATTGGGAATATTGGGACAAGTACTTTTTTCCCTTTTTTTTTCTTTTTGGCTTAGAAGTTTTAACAACTTCTATGAAACTTATCTTTCGGCTTTAGTGGATTAAGCAATTCATAAAAAAAATCAAACAACTATGAAACGCCGTGACTTTATAACTGACTTTATTTATTATTTGATTTCATATCACTTTATAACTGACTTTCTTTGTTATTTGATCACACTTATAGCCTTAACTTTTCATCAACATAAGTTCATGATAATAGGCATTATGCATCTAACCGTTACATTTATAGATGCTAATTATAAGTAGGTAATAACTGATTAATAACATCAATTATAGCCCTTAATTAATTAGCTAGTAAGGCTTCTGCCCAACATAGTTGCCCCGGGGATCATAGTTGCACCCAATGAGGGTACCCTTATTGTTGTTGCACCGAACCTTAGCACATCCAAGCCTAACCGAGTTACGCCACACCACCTGAGTGTAGTGCCCACAAACCTTCCCGGAAGCGCATGTGTTGGAGCCGTAGTCGTAGTCTGCCTTCTCATTCACCCACATTCTCACGGCGTCGGTGCCGGAGAGGTCTCCGCTGCTCCACGCAAGGTTCTCGCCGTAAGGCCCTCCGGAGTGCACCATGCTGCAGTCGCCGATGTGGCTGTTGGCGTATTGCTGCGCGTACGAGGCCACCTTGTCGTCCCACGTCATCTGCCCAACGCCGACCTCAGCGCGAGCGGAGTTGTGGGCGTTGAGGAAGTCTTGTGGGGAGTCTTGGGCATTAGAGGCTTGGAGCATGGCTAGGCCTATGATGACGCAAGGGAACAATGTTACAAGTGAAACCGTAGGTCGTCCCGACCCCATTTTGGTTGTTGAATTGGCTTTTAATTTGGAAATTATATGGATGATGAAATGAAGTTGTTTTGTGGATTGTTATGTGGGGTGGTATTTATAGTGATTAGAGTGTGGGGGGTTTTTTTTTTTTTTTTTTTTTTTAAGGGAATGAGAGTGTGGAATTTTGTTTGCTTCACTAGATATGGAAGTAATTAAAGAACTATCTTAATACGTAACTGAACGAATAAAAGTCATGACAAAAATAGGGCAGACTATATGAGGATAGCTTTGGAGAAAATTAAAAGTTGGAATAGCGCTGTCAAATTCGTGGAAAAATAAAACTAGAGATTACCACCATTTTGAATGTTTACTTGGAAGAAGTTTTATAGTAATTTAATTTAACGAATTCCTACCCAAGTCCA
The DNA here is from genome assembly GCF_000414095.1 of Morus notabilis. Taxonomy (NCBI): domain Eukaryota; kingdom Viridiplantae; phylum Streptophyta; class Magnoliopsida; order Rosales; family Moraceae; genus Morus; species Morus notabilis. The sequence continues at coordinate 2,156 of NW_010360769.1, read as the reverse complement.
TTAAATATAAAAATGAAAGAAAGACCATAAGAGGAACCAGAAAAAAAAAATCTTTTATAAAAAGGACCTAATATATTAATCTGTCAAATTATCCGATATCATCGCATGAGCCTTAACTACATCAAATTAAAGGTCGTTAATTAATATTGGAAGTTCCTACACATATCGATGGTCAATACAAATTTTTTTTTTTTAACTGATCACGTCAACACATTGTGCGTGTTTATAACCGTTTTTAAAAATAGTTTTCACGTATTTTAATGGGTAAAAAATGAAAATGAAAACGAAACGACGTTTATTTAATAAATGTTTTGAAAACGAAAACAATGAGAATGGTTTTTGTAAAGGAATTAGAAAATAGTTGAAAGTTATTTTCACTTTTCTATTTTTATTTTTTAATACTTATCAACAATATTATAATATATTAATTAACAAATAAGATTTCACTTTTTATTATACTCAAAACAATCTCTTAAAAAACCAACCAAACGCAATTTTAGAATCGGTCACAAAATAATTCTCAAAACAATCTCATTTTTACTTTTTATTAAAAACAAAATCATTTTAAAACCAATTCTAAACACACCCATTGTGTTTTTGTTTTTGTTTTTGTTTTTTGTTTGTGCAAGATGGAAGTTAAGAGCACTTGTACCCTAATTATATATATATATATATATATATATATATATTCTTTTATCATATATCTCTTCTGTACCCTGAAATTATCAAATTAAATGAAAGGCTATATATTAGTGTTGGCAGGTCGTATATATACTTATGGTACAGAACCCCCTATTTATATATTGCACCTATTGCGGCTTTGTGCTAGTTTTCTTCATTGCCTCATTTAAATTTCACTATTTAAATTTTGCTACATGTTTAAAGAGTCCTAAAAAAGGAGGTAATGACGGTTCACATTAGTTATTTTTGCTAGAGTACGTGGTTGCTCTAAATTTCCATTAGGAACGATAATAGTTGTATTCTCACGTGCGAGTTAATTACGATCACCATTATTCCTTATTTTTATTTTCGTTACATCGTCATACGTATCTTTTGCTTGTACGTTATAGTAAACGAGCTTATAGATGCATTAACCACGACTCATATTATAATACCCATGACGTTTCACACGTGTAACACCGAAAATTTGTTTGAAATCTAAATTATTATTGAATCTTCCAAACGTCGATAATATATTAAAACAAGAAAAGAAAGGAAAAACTCAATTATCATATTGAATTTTTTATTTCTATATAATTTATATATTTTTGTTATAATATTTTTTCATATAAAAATTTAAATTTTATATTTAAATTTATAAACCGAAAGAGTTACCTAATATAATGTTTTGGTTTATTTTGAACCCATTTAGTTCGCTGATTTAAATTTTTAATTCGAGTTGAGATGTAATTTTATATGAGAATTTTTTTTATAATAAAAAAATTAAAAATAACTATTTTTAAGAACTTTTTACTATAACAAAATTTAAATTTTAAACTTAAATTGATAAAATAAACGGGTATTTATTTTTTCAGAGCAGAGACTTATCTTATGATCTAGATGTGGGGCCACAAAAAAAAACTTTCTTTCTATGATGCTGAGGTATTAACGATGATGCAAGTCTAGCAACGTGTTGAAAAGGCAGCTGATGCCATCAGAAAAGGCCAACTTTGGCAGGCCGCCGTGTGTCCACTCCAAATTAAACATTTTTCTTCAAATTTAGGGATTATCCGCTTTGAATTACGTTGTTACTTAATTTCATCCGTAATCAACTTTACAATAATAGTTTGTATAGACTAGATCGGGTTTTTTATACATAGAACATGATAATATTCTGTGTATTTAGATGGGTTGATCGCGCAGGCTGGGGCCTCCGAGTATATAAGGAGATATAGTCGTACATTGATGTATATAGAGATTAAAATGACGTTTAATAGATGCATTCAGAATCATAATTTTAAATTTTGATTTAAAATTAATGTTTGTTTATAGTGATTTTAAATCATAATTCATAATTATTATTTAGTTTGGATGATTCTAAATCTAGTGTGATGTTTTAAATCAAAATCACTCATGATTCTAAAATCTGTTGGTGGAAATTCGGATCTGGGAGGATGAAAAGAATAGAGAATTCAGAAAGAAGGGTTTGAGGCGTA
>NW_010360768.1:268-577 GCF_000414095.1 Morus notabilis | reverse complement strand
TGAGAACTCAACACGAAGGCCTTGCGACTGCTAGAGAGATCATGGACACTCTTTAGAGGATATTTGGACGTCCATCTGAGTCAGCCCGACACGCTGCTGTCAAAGCCGTTATGAACGGCCATATGAAGAATGGTTATCCTATACGTGAGCATGTGCTTAAGATGATTAATCATCTTAATGAGGTTGAAATTAATGGGTCTCAGATTGATGAGAAGACCCAGGTTGGCATGATACTAGAGACACTTTCTCCTGATTTCCTTCCATTCAGGACAAGTTATCTGATGAACCAAAAGAATGATAACTTAACTG
>NW_010360768.1:0-201 GCF_000414095.1 Morus notabilis | reverse complement strand
CCAACGCAGCTGAGGGGAGGCCTTCTTCATCAAAGAATAAGAAGAAGAAGAATCAAGGGAACAATAAGGGAAAATGGAAGAAGAAGATCCAGAAGAACAAGCAGAACAAGGCTGCTCCAAAGTCTAAGGGAAAGTGTTTCCACTGCAACCGGGATGGCCATTGGAAGAGGAACTGTAAAAAGTACCTCGATGAGCTGAAAG
>NW_010360767.1:0-1492 GCF_000414095.1 Morus notabilis | reverse complement strand
TCTTCGCGATCTATGACTGCCACGGGAACGGCAAGAAGTTTTGGTGTCGGAAGGGGGCCCATAATCTGTGAGATCGAGGCTCTCTCCGCACTCTACAACCGCCACGGGAACGGTGACAAGGTTTGGTGTCGTAACGGGGCCCATCATCCGTCATATCGAAGCTCTCTTCGTGCTCTACAACTGCCACGGGAACGGTGAAACTTTTGGTGTCGTAACGGGGCACCTCATCCGTCATATCGAAGCTCTCTTCGTGCTCTACAACTGCCACGGGAACGGTGAAACTTTTGGTGTCGTAACGGGGCACCTCATCCGTCATATCGAAGCTCTCTTCGTGCTCTACAACTGCCACGGGAACGGTGAAACTTTTGGTGTCGTAACGGGGCACCTCATCCGTCATATCGAAGCTCTCTTCGTGCTCTACAACTGCCACGGGAACGGTGAAACTTTTGGTGTCGTAACGGGACCCATCAGCCATTAGATCGAAGCTCTCATCGCGATCTACGAATGGCACAGGAACGACGACAACTTTTGGTGTCGTAATGGGGCCCATCATCCGTTAGATCGATGCTCTCTTCGCGATCTATGACTGCCACGGGAACGGCAAGAAGTTTTGGTGTCGGAAGGGGGCCCATAATCTGTGAGATCGAGGCTCTCTCCGCACTCTACAACCGCCACGGGAACGGTGACAAGGTTTGGTGTCGTAACGGGGCACCTCATCCGTCATATCGAAGCTCTCTTCGTGCTCTACAACTGCCACGGGAACGGGGACCACCTTTCGTGTCGTAACGGGGCTGGCCCATCAGACGTTATATCGAAGCTCTCTTTGGGCCCAACCACTGCCATTGGAATGGCGACAATGTTTGTTGTTGAAACGAGGCCCATCAGCTGTTAGATCGAAGCTCTCTTCGCGCTCTACAACCGCCCCGGGAAGGGCGATAAATTTTGGTGTCGTAACGGGGCCCATCAGCCGTTAGATCGTAGCTCTCTTCACGATCTACAATTGGCATGGGAACGGCGACAACTTTTTATGTCGTAATGGGTCCCATAATCCATCAAATCAAAGCTCTCTTCGCCCTCTACCACCGCCACGAATAAAGCGATAACTTTTGGTGTCGTAACAGGGCTGGCCCATAAGAGGTTATCTCAAAGCTCTCTTCGCGCTGTACCACCGCCACTAGAATGGCGACAACGTTTGGTGTCAAAACAGGGCCCATCAGCCGTTAGATCGAAGCTCTCTTCGTGCTCTACAACCACCCCGGGAAGGGCGATAAATGTTGGTGTCGTAACAGGGCCCATCAACTGTTATATCGAAGAAGCTCTCTTCGCGATCTACGAATGGCACAGGAATGATGACAACTTTTGGTGTCGTAATGGGGCCCATCAGCCGTTAGATCAAACATCTCTTCATGATCTACAACTGCCATGTTTTCGGCGAAAACTTTTGGGTTCTAACGGGGCCCATCGGGCGTTAGATCGAAGCTCTCTTCGCGCC
>NW_010360766.1:984-1447 GCF_000414095.1 Morus notabilis | reverse complement strand
GCCTTGGCCCCCTGCGCGCCCACGCGCCCCACATCCAGGCGCGCGCCCGCGCATACGCCCCACACCCGGGCATGCACCCGCACACCCAGAGCAGACCCGAGCACTGCAGCACGCCCAAAGACATGCCCCCGCGTGCTGTAGCGCACCTTAGCCCCCAGCTGTGAGATCCTTCCTCTAAAAACGCGCGATGCAGCGCATTTTCACGCAGGCTACAGCACGCGTATGAAACACTAGCTCTGAAATGTTGTAGTATAAAAGGAAAGATATGCCACTTGAGAAGGAGAGCCCGAAAAACTGAAGAAAACATCAAAAGGAAGCTAAAATCCTTCATCTTGAAGGTCCTTGGAAGCTCTTCAATGGATATTAGGTTTTATCTTCTTTCATCTATTTTTCCATGTTGAGCTAGACATTAAATCTAGGACTTGATGTAGTTTTATTTGAACTATGTTTTGAATATTTTGTT
>NW_010360766.1:0-967 GCF_000414095.1 Morus notabilis | reverse complement strand
TATGCTTAATGCTTCTAATTTATTTGGCTAATGAGTTAGATGATTTTTAGATTGTGAATTTGATGCTCGAGAGAGATTGAGTTCTTTATCTAGATTTGAGAAATATAGTCTAGGTTATTGTGAGACCGAGAGGAGATCAACGGTTAGATAATCAAATTAGAATTTAGGTTATTGTGAGGCCGAGAGGCGATCAATATTCCTATTTTCTAATTCTAAAGACGAAGCTTAATTTGTGTTTAAATATTCATTTCGAATAGGGATATTGTTTTGGGTATTTAAATACAATTTCTTGTGAGGCACTCGAGAGAGGTTGCGAGATGACATTAGAGCCTTGATTAATGAATTGAACGGAATTGATTAGCGATTACATAATAGGATGAACATAGGAATAATAAAGCGAAATCAAGTCCCTAGACCATTTATGTATAGATACTTTATTTTTATTTTTATATTCATTATGTTTTTGTTCTCAATTATCATTTTGTTAGGTTGCCTAGATAAAGTTAAGTTACAATAATCGCGGTACTTAACGGTAATTCTAAACCCAATCCCTGTGGAGACGATACTCACTCATCCTATACTCAAAACTTGACACCGTACGCTTGTAGAAATTTATTATATACAAAAATATTACGCATCAAGTTTTTACCCTTAGAGTTGTGGTGCGGTCGAAAACCTAGTTTGAGACACGTACGCATATGGGGGTGTTCAGGACATGTGCTAAAAGGAAAGACTGGGAAGTTGGAAGTTAAGTCAGAAGTGTGTATGTATGTAGGATATCCTGATGGGATGAAGGAAGGTTTCTTTTATAGTCCTGAAGATTGAAAGGTGTTTGTATCGACAAATGTCACTTTTCTGGAGCATGACTATATGATAGATTTTACGCTCATAAGTAAAATACTATTGGAAGAGTTACTTTCTGATGAGATCGAACTATAGCCGGCAAGAGTTGTCGGACCACTCAGAG
>NW_010360765.1:0-2086 GCF_000414095.1 Morus notabilis | reverse complement strand
TTTTTCCAGAGTGGCCGAAGAAAATCCCATATTTATATGCTTAGTATTACAGGCGATACTTGTATTGTGAATAAATTTCTTGTCTTGGTGTACTAATGCATTGCATCACATGCATTTTTATCTCTCTCATTTCTTTTGTTTTCTTTCTCAGATCTATTTCTTTCTTTAAGATGGTCTATCCTCTCGAGTCACGGATATTAGGGGAGAGTTCTTTGCGGATGTTTCCATTGGCCTAACTCATGGCCGCAATTTACCAAAAAAAAAAAAAAAAAAAAAAAAAAAAAAAAAAAAATCTCATATTTAAGAATATTATTTAACTAAATTTTCTATGGATGTGTATCATTGTGCGTACCACAATTTCTATGTAGCTAAAATTTTCAACTAGAGTACGTACACTCAAAACAAAAAACTAATCAAAAGGGGGATCACCATCATTTACTAAATATTTATCTTGTGTTGTAATAATATTTTTTTTTTTTGTGGCATGAAAGGGGAATCAACTAATTCATTAATTATTTAGAAGAACTAGCCAAAGCTAAAAGTACTTATATATGGGTTCGGTTAATTAACTGACTGCGGTAATGTTAGAAATTTAAGTGTTACGAGTAGGAATTCCAAGAAAAAATAAAAAGAGGAAAAGTATATTCAAAACAAAACAAAGCTTGTTGGTGCGAAATTTCGGCCGCTTGCACGGCTAGTGCAACAGGTGTCACCTTCCTCCGCCGACCCTTTAAACTAAAAGAGACGAGCAAAAAGCGCACTTTGGTTCATCAGTGCGACACTACCCATTTACACTAGAACAATATCTAAATTATGATAGTACTATCAGTTTGTGTCTGATGTTGGTGCTATAACACTATCGAGTTATACAATAGATGCGTTTAAAACTCGTTTTAAAATAATTTTATTTTTTATATGAATATAAAAATAAAAATATTTTCAATCTCAGACAAAAATAAAAAATAAAAAATAATTAAAAATTATTTTTTATTTCTCTATCATTTTACACTAAATTAAAAAATTATTTTTATTTTTATTTTTTATTTTTATTGTGCCAAACGCCGTTTTAAAAATATTTTCATTTTTTCTTTATTAAAAACCATGAAAAATAAAAATAGAATTAATTCCAAACACGGCCAATCGTAACGATGACAATTTTCCTTGTCAATCTATATTTATCGTGGGATTCACCTTAAATGAGGCAAGCAAAGCCTGGTTCAATAAAAACATGATCTATATAGGGAGAAAGAGAGAAATAAATCAAGATTTGAGATGAATTAAAATTAATAGGCCAATAGTTTACATAAGTTAATAAATAGGCTAAATTATTATTTTTGTTCATAACTTGTCTGGTTATGAATCATAACTTGATAAGTTATTCACGGTTTTTCTCCATAACTTGTCTAGTTATGAACCATAACTTGACAAGTTTGTCACTTATCTGATTATAAACTATAACTTGACAAATTATGACCTATTAATTTTTATAACTAAAAGTTGACCTATATATTTTTTTAAACTTTTCATATTAGTCTATTTTCTACTATTTCCGATCTATATATAATCCGTTGTGGTCTAGGAATGGGATGTGTTCACTGCAAACTAACCGAGATGAGGAATATGCTTGTTCAGAGCGGTTTTGGAGAAAGTGATGTAACGCGACATTCTTATTGTGTCACTACTAGGAAGGACACTATGAGTCACTGTCACTACTCATATGGACTATTGTGTTGAACCGCGTACTAATTGTAAATATAGTTTTTTCATGACTTTTGCTTCTTTCTTTTCTTTTTTTTGTTTTTTTTTTTTTTTTTTTTTCCTATTTTTTCCTATGTTCTATTAGGATCTTGGGGATCCATTGCCATCAAAACAATTCGGACGAGCCATTTCTTTGCCCCCTAGCCTCTCATTTCATTTTGTTCTTCTTCTGTATCATCGCTTGAATGAAGACATCTAAAGGACCCGACTTTCCCAACTGTTCACCACGGGCTTTTCTCCTTTCCGAGTCTGGATTTTATGCTTTGTTTGAGTTGTCATGGTCGACGAAAAAGAAAGAAATGAATGAATGTTCTTTTAGAAAAATATA
>NW_010360764.1:1114-1204 GCF_000414095.1 Morus notabilis | reverse complement strand
AACGGGGCCTATCGGGCGTTAGATTGAAGCTCTCTTCGCGACCTACAACTGACATTGGTAGGGCGACAACTTTTGGTGTTGAAATGGGGC
>NW_010360764.1:0-386 GCF_000414095.1 Morus notabilis | reverse complement strand
CAGCTGCCCCGGGAAGGGCGACAAATTTTGGTGTCGTAACGGGGCCCATCAGCCGTTAGATCGAAGAAGCACTCTTCACGATCTGCGAATGGCACGGGAACGACGACAACTTTTTCTGTCGTAATGGGGCCCATCAGCCGATACATCGAACCTCTCTTCGCGATCTACAACTGCCACGTTTTCGGCAAAAATTTTTGGTGTCCTAACGGGGCCCATCGAGCGTTAGATCGAAGCTCTCTTCGCGCCCTACAAGCGCCACGGGAACAGCGATAACTTTTGGTATTGAAATGGGGCCCATCAGCCGTTTGATCGAAGCTCTCTTTCTGATCTACAACTACCACGGGAACGGCGAAACTTTTGGTGTCATAACAAGGCCCATCAGCCGT
>NW_010360763.1:0-1724 GCF_000414095.1 Morus notabilis | reverse complement strand
AAAAAAAAAAATAAAACCTTTAAAAAATAAAACCATAAAAATCTTTGAAAAAAAAAGAAACAAAATGAAAACAAAGCAAAATTAACATTTAAGTGGGAATATAAAGTGCTATAAAAAAAATGCATGCAAGAGGGGTCAGATCGTTAGAGAATATAATGGAAAAGGGTAAAGGAATAGTGCGTTTCAACAGGGAACGACATACTGATCAGGAGGAGTTTTACATGTGAAGGCATGTTGGTCAATGTGGCCTACTCGCGTTAGTTATTTGTCCGTTTTCAAATTGAGTATTGCAAGGCAGTTTCTTTCCGAATTTAAGTCTCACTCCTAAAGTTTAATCAGTTAGATGTTTGGATGTATTTGGGAAGTCCAAGAAATAGTGTGTTTGAAACTGCAGAGTTTCATTATGTTGGTCTTTTTAGTATCGAAACTTTATTTTGGATTTCTAATTATTTGCAATTTGAACCTCTTTAAGATGTATTTTGACCAGTTATATTTATTAGTTGTGGCTATTAGCATAAACAATACTTGGAACCATTATTTGGTGCTTTGGCACCACAATTAATTAAAAAAATATATCTGTAGGACTCAAAGCGTGGGCTTATTCTTTATAACATCAATACCGCTTAACATTGTTAAGTAGTAGTATTTCTCCAACATAAAAATGATTTGTAGTTAAAAAAGAGACCACCAAGGCTGTAGTACAAAGGGAACATTTAGCATAATGGTTTGGTAGATGAGAGGTCTCTAATTTGCGTCTCGAGAAAAACACTTTAGTATTATGGCACAAAATAAAAACATTTACTAACGTACAAGACTCTTTTAATCACGCAAAAAGATAGTTATAGTTGGTCATCTCTCCCACACCTTTATACACACAAAAAAAAAAAAAAATGATTTCCAGCTAGCGACCCTAATATTTATCTCACTCACATTAATATTACTTCTAGAGAATCAGGACCTCATGAACTTAAATAATTTGGAGCCGCCATTCTTTGTTTCTAATATCTTCTCGACAATGTGAATTCTCTCTTTTCATAAGAAGTTTGTAGTTTAGGCAGGTTGTTCGTCGGTTAAAAACCGTCGGTTTTGGTCGGTTCGGTGGCCGAACTGACTATGTCGGTTTTCTAAAAGTTAGAACCGAAACCGAACCGCACATAACAATTTTCGGTTCGGTTAACCGAACTTCAGTTTCGGTTCGGTTTCGGTCGGTTTTTGATTTTGGTAATCAAGAAGATGACCTCAGTTAACCATCAAGTTACCAGCATCTTTAGTTGCATTTTTGACCTGCAAGTACGAAAAAATGTAAAACTTTCCTTCAATGCAAAGTTGCAAACATGTAATCATAATAAATGAATACAAAGCACAACATCAAAATTGATAATTGCACAAACACAAGTTTAAAAAAAACGATAATATAGAGTGCAAAACGACAACATAACCTTAAAAAAAAATGAAAACATAAAAAAAAAAAATCCCATCTCGGTCGGTTCGGTTTTTAACCGACTCTCTACACGTAAAACCGAAACCGAACCGACTTTTGATCTAGTCAATCGGTTTACTGAACCGATTGTGTTCGGTTCCATGTGGCACCGTCGTTTTCAGTTTTTAGCGGTCGGTTTCGGTTTTACGGTTTTTTTGTACAGTACTAGGTCAATCTATGTAGGTCAAATGACATCCTTTTTCTCTTACCAAAAAAGAAAAAAAAATGACATCCTTCCTTTCTA
>NW_010360762.1:0-2056 GCF_000414095.1 Morus notabilis | reverse complement strand
TCCTTCATCTTTTTTCAAAAAAAGAAATATATTATATATATATATATATATATATATGAGAGGTTTAAGTAAAGCGTGGCAAATATGACTAGACTAAGCATTTAAGACGACACATTAGGAAAGAAAAAATATGACTAGGTTTTTTTTTTATGATTACCCTTTTAAGATATTGAGGCTAACTGAAGGAGACAAATACCTTTTTAAATAGTACCCCTCTTTGAAGTTTGACTCAAAAACATTAGTCTACTAATTTTTAGTCAAATAACTAGTTAAAACGGTATTAAATAAGAATAAAGGATAAAAATAAACCCTAAACTCTAAAGTTAAGTCAGTAACTTTCCCTTCTTTAAAAGTCGCCGTTACCCAAAACACGAGGCAATTGAGAAGAGATTTTCATGTTTTGCAAAGAGAAATGATTCATAGACCGCCAAAAAAAAATTAAAAATAAATAAAACTCGTTATTCAATATATGATAATTAAATTTGCACAGTTAATTCAAATAATATTTACAAGATTCAGAGAACCAAAATTACGAATTGCGAAATCAAAAATCCAATATAATAAGCAGTAAAAATATACAACAGTAACTTTGACATTAACAATCAGAGCTTTGCTTGAGTAGACGTACGCACCAAATACCATGTGCTATAGTGAAGTTGATCTGTGCACAATGTCATAAAGAGATAAAAGGATTTCAGCACCTATCAAGCCAATTATGAGCCACTCCAAAAAATCTGATTTCCTATTTTGAAGAATTTCCTGAAGGAAGCGAATATTATGCTGCAAAGAGAGGGGGCAAAATGTAACTACAACATTCATATACGTGTGGAAAACGAAAAATTTCCAGATTCAACAACTGTTAATTATACGAGAAAGAATATCCACAAAGAAGCTACTGTACCTCCACAAACTTCAACTTGAAATCGAGACTTGCGAATCTCTGAGTTAACTCGAATTCATCTCTGAGATATTCCCATATCTGAGCATATTTTGCATCTTTCCAAGCTATATCTGATCTGTAAAGCCAATCAAAATTCCCACGAGACAAATCAAAACATAGAAAAATAACCTTGAACGGAAGAGGAAAGAAAATAAACAAGCTAGATAGTTCAAATAGTACGAGTACGACGCTAAATGCAGCTTGTACCAACCACAGTTTCCAATACCAATTATAACAATGTCTTTTCTTTCTTCTCCACAAAAAGTAAAACCAATACCTATGGCTATAAGAATGGATTGACATATAAATCACTATTGCCTCCTGAACAACATCTTTAATGACATTTCCCGGGGTGCGAATGATTGTACCGCTAGGCATAGACATGTACCAAAGCACTCGTTCTTACAAGCTACCACAAGACAAAAATGCAAGTTACTAATCAGGTTTTAACAAATTGTAAACCCCATCACATTCCCCTTGATTTAGTGGTCTGTACATGCTGGAAGAACATGCTTGCTTAATCAAATTTGTGAATAACTACACCCCCATTCTCAATTATATTTTTCAGATTAACTCGACTAATGAAGTCTGAAACGCAAAGTTATAAAGAAAACAGTTATTCCTCAATGCAGATGATTGAAACAGTACCTCTCAAAGAGTCCAAGTTTAAGAATCACATCAGCAAGATTAGAATTTGCCTTTCCCACCAACTGAAATAGTTTTTTCCTCTGCATTTTAAATTTTCCAGTTGTTTCCATTTCTCGGTTAATGTCCGTAAATTCTGCAACCATTCCATCAACCTAAAAGAAAAAAGTTTCAAGTGACACTGTTATGGAAAAAACTTGAAACCGTAGTGGAAAAATATAAAAAATAAAAAATAAAAAAAATTAAGTCAGGATTCCCTAGCTTAGATGAACCATACCTGGCGTACATAGTAATCAAGAGCAATACTTTGACCAAGGACACTACCAATGGTACGGATACCATCGGTGTTCAAGTACTGCAACATTATATAGTCTAATCCACCTTGCATCCATGTGCTAAGTGTTGGCTTTTCTCTAACTTCGTACTCTAAAATTTTAGAACAGAATCAAGTTCGAGTATGTAAGAATAACA
>NW_010360761.1:0-681 GCF_000414095.1 Morus notabilis | reverse complement strand
GAGGGGGAAGAGAGCTTTGATCTGACAGATTATGGGACCTGTTACGACACAAAAAGTTGTCGCCGTTCATGCGCCAGCTGTAGATCACAAAGAGAGCTTCGATCTAACGGATGATTGTGCCCGTTACGACACCAAAATTTGTCGCCCATCCCGGGGCGGTTGTAGAGCGCGAAGAGAGCTTCTATCTAACGGCTGATGGGCCTCGTTTCAACCCCAAACATTGTCGCCATTCCAGGGTGTGAAGAGAACTTCGATATAACGTCTGAAGGGCCGACCCCGTTACGACACCAAAGGTTGTACCCATTCCCATGGCAGTTGTAGAGCACGAAGAAAGCTTCGATATGACGGATGATGGGCCCCGTTATGACACCAAAAGATGTCACCGTTCCCATGGCGGTTGTAGAGCGCGAACAGAGATTAGATCTATCAGTTGATGGGTGCCGTTACACACCCAAAGTTTTAAGCGTTCCTTTGGCCATTACAGATTATGAAGAGAGATTCGATCTAACGGCTAATGGGGCCCGTTACGACACAAAAAATTGTCACGGTTTCGTGGCGGTGGTAGAGCGCGAAGAGAGCTTCGATATAACCTCTTATGGGCCGGCCTCGTTACGACACCAAAAGTTGCCGCTAAATTCGTGGCGGTTGTAGTGCGCGAAGAGAGCTTCGATCTAACGGCTG
>NW_010360760.1:0-711 GCF_000414095.1 Morus notabilis | reverse complement strand
TATAACCAATTCAAACTAGCTAGTGTCATCTCATATTTTCATATTTTCGGATCTGATGTAGATCTGACTTGAAAATTGAATTTCTACGGTTGAAAATCCATGAAACCTCTATACTGTACTGATAGACGAACCTTATCCCATCATTCAAATAAATTCAAATAGAAAAAATATTAGCTGCTAACATGTAAGCATTATCAATTGCAGGATCGAATATAATCTGCATAATCTCTAATAAATCAATCAGATTATAACAAAGAAAACATAACGAGTTAATTGTAAATGAACCTAGACACATTATGAATAAGGATAAACTATCAGTATTAAAACCTGAATTTAAATGCAAAATAAGATAAACCTGAATTTAAACAAATCTCACATTTAAACACAAGTTCAAGATACCAATTCAACAATATTTAATTAATGTTTTTGATAATCAACATGCAAATAAAAAAGATGATTAAAAATCCTAACATTCTCAACTTCAAATCAGCTCAAAACTCAATTTGAGTTTATGATTTCTTTCCTTACTAGGTTAAGGGTTGTGCCGTCTCGTCAGTAGCAATTTTTTTTTCCTACTTTACAATTGGCATGTTTTTTTTTTTATTTAAAATTATTAAGTATAATAAGTAATGTATCACTGCAAACATGATTTTTTTAACTGTTTCTTTATGAAAATATATAAATAAATATGCTATAATTTGACTTTTTTTT
>NW_010360759.1:0-799 GCF_000414095.1 Morus notabilis | reverse complement strand
AAAAACTCCAATTATAAACTCGAATCAGAGAAGGATTATTATAATTTTTTATATAGTAGTAAGGGAAAAAAAGAGTTGAAATGATAAGTGAAAGTATGGTTATTAATATTACTATATTACCTTTCTTATTATTATTTACCATTTTTTTTAAAAGATAAAAAAGTGTTTTTAAGCGTAATGTAAATGGATTCTATGAATCCTCCTATAAGTGGAAAATATGTAATTTTGTAGGAGAATGAGTTCTCTCTCCATCTCCTATTTCCTTCTCATCTTTTCTCAAACTAAATAAGTGATAGGCCCTCTAACCAAACAGGATCTTTTTAAAAAAAAAAATCACGTATTTTAAGAAAATCTCGCTTCAATTTTCACTTAAATCCGTGATTGTTGATTAGCATTCGATAAAGGAGATATGTAAATCATATCACAAGTCAAAAGACAATATTATTTTACAGTAAGTGGATGGCCAAAATTTGGACCTTTTAAAGAAATTATCTGTGGATTTATTCTTTTTTAAGTAAAACGTTAATTTACAGGTAATTCATCAATTTATTTTCATAAAGCCCCAAACAAATTTAGGAAATGATCATTACCCCGGTAAATCATTGCTTTATATGTTTGGTAGAGGGATTCGTTCCATGATTTGAATCATGATTCATGGTTCGTTACAATATTTTCTCTCACAAAAAATTCACGTAAATAAAAAATGATTAAATCACATAATTTGAATCCTCCAACCAATCATGATTTTAATATTTAAAAGGTAAAATTAATTATTTGAAAAAGTAGACTTATTACGAGG
>NW_010360758.1:0-879 GCF_000414095.1 Morus notabilis | reverse complement strand
TTTTTTTTTTCAAAGCAATTAATCTTAGAAAAGTAGGATAAGGGTGATTTAGTTGTAAGGACTTTTTTGAAATTTTAAGATGGTATAACAAGTAGAATGATTGATGGTTGAAGAATGTGTGTGAAAAGTAGAATTGAGGGTGATTTAGTTGTCGGGAATTTTTTAAAATTTTAAGAGAGACAAATAAAATAAGCAATGGGTTGAGAATGCGTATGTGAAAAGAAAAAAATGAGTTCAATACACCCGCCCTAATAATAATAATAATAACAACAATCATAATGACACTTTTATCTTAAAAACATACAATATTTGTAGATTTGAAAATTTTTTAAGATAAAAGTGTCATCATTATTATTATTAAAATAATTTATTATTATTATTATGGCTGAATATATAGGAGGGAAGTTATAGCATATATAAATTCAAGGAAAACAAAAAAATGAAAAATAAGATGAAAAATGATTTGTACTCGTAATATCAAAAGACCAGATTCAGTCGGCATTCATAGTCTTACAGAACAGTTGAAAAAAATCACAGGGGAAAATCGTGGCGTAAAAGATACACAATTTTATGTTTCCTTGTTAATACGAACCCTATCCTTTTGTTTCCCAACCTTCAAAAATTTGCAGACAACCGAACTGTCAAGACCCCCAGTCCCCCACCCAAAAATAAAAAAATAAAAAAGAAAATAAAAAGAAAAAGTAAAAAAAAAAAAAGTGTCAAGAAAACTTTAAAATTGTTAAATACACTAATGTTTGCACTATTTCTCAAGGGATTCCCCTACTAGAAAATTGGTTAAAAAGGCACTAGAAATAGCCCCTCTTTAGTTTACCTTAAAATTTCTAAAGTGATAATCTGTACTGCTTTCATGGGATAGTC
>NW_010360757.1:0-1769 GCF_000414095.1 Morus notabilis | reverse complement strand
AAAAAAATTAAATTTAAAAAATACTCGTTAATGATTCTCTCATAAAATTTGAATGTATAATCAAAATCACTAATTAGAACTGATGAACGAAACCTACTACAAATATTTGTCAGTTCAATATGACATTTAGTTGGCAGTAAATATTTCATGTGGCAAACTAATGTAATACAGTACCACATTTGTTATTGAAATTCATTTCATTATTTAATGAGCTCCGTGAGAGGAAATTTTTATTAGTAAAATAAGTTTTTAAGAGTTTTTATTGATAAAATGACCACGCAAATGATACAGAATTATGTTCTTTATAAAAATAAAAAATAATTTTAGGTCCGGCTCATAAATTTAAACGAAAAAAAATTTAAAAAGAAATTTAAATTTATGAGAGAAAATATTTTTAATTTAAATGATAATTCAAATTTATAAAATAATTAATTAATTTCACGTTGTTGGATAATAGAGCTAACAAATTTCTGTCTTTGAGAAAGAAAATGGATTTTAGTACAAATCGCTATTTTTGAAGGATTTTTTTATTTTTATTTTTTATAAATGATTGAAATTTTATAAAATTACAACATGATTGTTTTTATTAGTTATCAATTTTAATTTATTAATCATTAACTCGCTTACTTTTCATTATTAATCAATATTTATTAATAATTAATTTAATAATTAATTAATTTTCATCAACAACTTATAAATTTACTAATTATTAATAAATTATGGAACAATGCGTAAGTCACTAATCAATTCTCAAAAAATGTCCATTTCATAAAATAAAAAAAAAAAGACGTGTCATTTTTGAAAAAACGTTGATAAAAAAGTCATTTAACTAATTTTCCCCAAAAAAAGAAAAATAGAAAAAAAAGAATTTGAAATAGTGAAGTGGCAAAGCAAACTCTGGTTCTGGTAGATCGTTGAGCGGAGGCAAGTGCACAAAGGGAAAAGAGGCATAATGCGGAAGCTGAGCACAATCCTTCGGAAGGGTCAGAAAGCTCTTCAAGATCTGGAGTTGCTCAAGATTTTGCAATCTGAGATTTCCCACGAGCTTTCCTCCAATCCCTTTCAGGTTCCTCTTATCATTTTTCTCTTTTTTGATTCTTCTGTTATTATTTCTATGTTATTTGAATGAGTTGGTAGGAGTTGTTAAACAGTTTTATTCTGGGTTTTGTTTTTTGTTTTTTTGTTTTTTTCCTCTTTTTCTAGACCAAAGAAATGAACTTGATTTTGAGCTTGAGCCGCGGTTTGGATTCATTTCCAACAAAGTTGGGTGGAGCCACACCTTACCAAGGGTAGCCGGCCGCTCCATCTTAATTTTTTTTATTTTAATTTTATACGCGTATATTTTGCTAAAATTTGTAGTTTGCATCATTAAAAGTCTGAAATTTTATATGTACGTCCTTTCTTAAAACCTATAATTATATGTCTGCCCTTCTCAATTAATTTTTCGGCTCCACCCAGTTTTGGTATTGTGTTTTGGTTAGTGGATTGTTATAGAAATAAGAACTACTTTATGAAAGGCATTATTGCAAGTGTAAGTGGGTTTTCAGAGAGAAAAAGAACTAGTTTGTAAATGGTATTATTCTAAGTGCTTCCCTGCCATTGTCCGGTTACTCGGGTATTTTGAGTGAATCAATGGATCATTAACAAATTTTTTTTTAGGATATGGCATCTTTCTCCTGTGCTTCCAGCTACATCAATATTCATGAACAGTGTTTTTCTTCATTCGTCCATGATTCATGGTTCTCAACAGTGTTTTTTTCTCACAAAAA
>NW_010360756.1:0-1908 GCF_000414095.1 Morus notabilis | reverse complement strand
ATAAACAATTTTTAGTATATATTTAATGATTAAAAATAAAAAATTACTGATAAAATTTTTTTATCCTACCAAAAAAGACTATTTTTTTAATATTTTGGACGCAACTCATTTATTAAAAAAAGAAACCTTTTTAAAACAAAAGAAGGAGAATTATAAAGGACAAAGAGACAACAAGTCAAAGAAATACATCTCTCTTCAAAAAGAAAATAAAAAAGAAACAAGTCAGAAAAATAAATATGTTTATTACTTTTTTTATAGTCACTCTCTCAATTTTTTGAATCTGGTAATCAAGTCTTTATTTTTCTGTTTATGACAATTGACATCTTTAACTTTTAAATTTTTATAATTAAGGTTCAATAGAAAACGTCTATTTTTTTTAACGATCTAATCATGTGACACTCACATGAGTATTTATTGAGAGTAATAAAAAGTCATTTCTCACCTTATTTGTTTAGTTATATTGATTGTAAAGTCATTTAATATATTCGAACACAATCAACTGTGATAAACTACTTTTAGTTTCTAAGGGTTATTATCCTAAATAGACACTCTAAAGTTGAGAAATGACCTTTCTAGTCCTTAACACTAAAGTTGAGAAATGACCTTTTTAGTCCTTAATAGAGGCTCACATAAGCTTCACGTGATCAAAAAAATAGATGCTATTTTTTTATTGGACTTTTAATTATAAAAATTTTTATGTTGAAGGGATCAATTGTTAAAAAAATGGACTAAATTGCCAAATTTAAAAACTTAAAGGGGTATTTGTAAAAAAAAGTTATTTTTATTTTATTCGGGACAGGGAGTTGTAGTGCGGAAAGCTTTCTATTAGAGAAAAATAATGTATAATTTATGTTTCAATTTGTCCCTTTAATACTTAAGTTTAGAGTTGCAATTTTATTATTTTGTTATTTAAATATATTATATTTTTTTATAAAATATTTAAAACTGTAGACTAAGGTATTTTGTTGTGCCCGCCAATAAAAAGTGATTTCTAGCTACTGAATTTAAATTTCGCAACTTTCTAAAAAAAGTTAATGCAAAAGACTGAAGTAAAACTTGTGGATAAAAAATTAAATTTTATTTTTTTAGTTTGTATCTTGTTGGGCACGTCTATATAGATTGTTATTACATTGATTTCATGCTATTTATATACTTTATATTTTCTACCTATATTGACATTAAAAATTAGTAAAAAAATTGAGATATTATTGTAATAACCACAAATTTGTGAATAATATTTAGACGATTTTACTTTTAGTTAATATTTTAAGGAAAAATATTATTAGAGGTACCAATTGATTATGGAAAAGCTATATAAAATTTAAGAGAACTAATGATGAAGTCATATTTTATTTATGACAGGCCAATATATTAGGGCTCTTCTAATTTACGAAGGTTACTTTTGGTATGATGGTTCAAATTATGGTAATTTTAGTTTTAGAACTAAAACAACGATTTATGATTTGAACATATGGTCTAGAACATAGTTCTAGAACCGGAATTAGAACCAGAGGTTTGAACCATCCAAAATCAAGGGGAAGTGGTTTTCTTTTTTGGGTGGTTCTGGTGTAAAAAATCACATCAGGATTCAAATATTAAACCAAAACCATCCAAACCAAACACTGATTTTCAAGAACCATTTTTTATTTTTTGCAAACAAACAAAGATTTGAACCATAATCATAATTCTGATTCTAAAACCCTCATACTAAACGTAACCTAAGTGAGGAGTGGTACAATTAGGATTCGTTTGGTACGATGATTCAAACCATGGCAATTCTAATCATGATTCTGGAACCAGAACCATGATTTATGATTTTAGGTTCAAATCATGATTCTGAAACCATGATCCAGAATCAAAAGTTTGAATCACCTTGAATCAAGAGGATTGGTGGTTTTAAAATCATGA
>NW_010360755.1:0-635 GCF_000414095.1 Morus notabilis | reverse complement strand
ACTCTAAAACTTACAGGTACGGACGTTGGGGAATTTGCTACACTTATGCCACATGGTTTGGGGTAGAAGCGTTGGTAGCTTATGGAATGAGTTACAACAAAAGTCCTTCCTTGCGAAAAGCTTGTGAGTTTTTACTCTCAAAGCAACTGCAAGATGGTGGATGGGGCGAAAGTTACCTTTCATGCCAAAATGAGGTATTTTGTGGCAACTCTAATATTCACTTTTGGTCATAGATATAGCATTAGGAGATATTGGAATCTCTAATGATGTTAGATTATACATCACAATATAATATAGTCCAGAAGAAAAAGTTGTCTAGAAGTTCGGTAGGAAAAAAAATGATAATTATATTGGGTGCATTTGTAACTCGTTCTAAAATGATTTTATTTTTTTATATGAAAATGAAAATGAAAACTTTTTCAATGTCAGACATAAATCATTTTTAAAAATGTGTTTGGTAGTTTTATCAAGAGATTATTTTTAATATAAAAAAACTCATTAATATATCTTTCTCTTTCTCTCTGCTCGAGAGGAGAGTAAACGAAAACAAAAAGAAAAAACGACTAAAAGTCGTTTTTCATTTATTTCTCATTTTACACTAAACCAAAAAATCATTTTCATTTCCGTTTTTTGTC
>NW_010360754.1:0-1642 GCF_000414095.1 Morus notabilis | reverse complement strand
TTCGATGATCCAGCCATTGAATCGTCATGATTTTGGTGTCAAAACACTCGAAGATCATGGGTAAGAAAATTCCTCAACCAATTTTAAGAGTTCATGACCGGAAATGTGAGATTTGAGTTGCTGGATTTTACTGACGTTTTCGGTCATGATTTTCACTGTTAGAGGTTGGATCGTGTGAAATTGACGTACCAATAGACTCAGAAAGATCCATTTAGGGGGGGGGTAGGGCCCATGTCCGCCATGGAAAAACTATCCGGGAACCTACGCCGTTGTACGCCGCTACTGCAGCTAGATTTTGACGAGTTTTCGTTCGGCAGTCTCTCGACCTCCGTATGATGATCTGAAACCATATCCCGTATCATTTTGATGTACTGAACGTAACAGTGACCTCCGTTCGTGCTAATTCCACTCCGGTGAAAAGCCAACCGGTACGAGCGCACGCGGTTTGAGGCAAAATAAAACTGAGTTGCTAAAGCTCAGAAATAAGAAAAAAGACCATATCCTGACTCATTTTGACGTGCTGAACGAAATGGTGACTTCCGTTCAAACTAATTCCATTCCGTTGAAAAGTCAACCAGAACGGGCGCACGCGGATAAAGGCGAATCAAACTACCTCGTTGAAATGCAGAACGAGCTATCTAACTCTTCCAGAATCAAGGGGGGCTGTAATTCTATGCTGAGCTTAAAAAGCATATAAAGGTGAAGATTTATCTTGAACACAGTATATGAATATGTGATTTAATTAATTAATGGTGAAAATAATTAATTAATTATTAAATTGATTAATTATCAATTCTAGTCTAAAATAAATAAATAATTATTAAGTTAATTAATTATCAATCTTAGATTCCTTAGAAAAGGAAATATGTTATTAGAAAGGATTAAATCCTTTACGATATGCTAAAATTTGATAAGGTAAGACAAGTTATCTTACACCCTCTGAATGGGTATTCCTTTACAAAACTTAACAGAAGAGGATAGAAGATCTGAGTGAGTAGAGTATTAAACTTTAACTGGAAACCAAGTAAGTAGGAATCTTGCCTACAACGTTAAAACAATGGTTTTCAAATTAAAATGTTTTTCATATGTCTAATAAATTATGAAAATGCATGATTAGTGCTTGTCATGTAATGTCATGATATGTTATGTTTGAGAAATACTATGTTCATGATTTGTTATATTATATATGTGAAAGGTCATGCAATATGATTTATATTGGCACACCATGATTATGTTTAAGAATGTGTTGTTGTGTAGTAATATGTCATATTGCATACACACAATAAGACAAGTGAAACGAAAAAGTTAAGAGTGTCGTACTAACATCTCGATCTACGGGGAGGATTTATGACCCGAGGAGGCAATTATTATGGAATGAGGAGGCAATCATTTATGGCATGAGGAGGCAATTATTATGGCCTCAGGAAGCAATCATTTATCGCCTCAGGACGCAATTATTTATGGACTGAGGAGGCAAATTAAAGTCACGGTGTAGTCGACCTTGCAAACCCTCTCTACCCACTGATAATTTTTAGACTTGAAACAGTCTGATTGTTTACATGATTTAGATTTGAAATCGACATTAAATTACTAAGGGCATGTTCTTTTGTCCAAAAAACTCAAAAAAAGACAACTCGAGTTC
>NW_010360753.1:0-428 GCF_000414095.1 Morus notabilis | reverse complement strand
TTTTTTTTTGGCTTACCTTGGAGATCCTTCCACGCTCGGCTCTCATTGTGAAGAAGAACGAGATTATTATGATCCTCCAATCAGATTAGCCAATAAAAATAAGCTCTGCCTAATTAATTAGAGATTTAATCAATAGTTAGCTAGTTTTAAAGGGAATCCGAATCGGTTAACTGAAGATTATTTCTTTTTCTAATAAGAAGATTTTAAAAAATATGAATTAGAAAGTGAAAGTCTTCAAGAGAAAACAAAATAGATAATTAATCAAATGGCAAGAGGGGGATTAAAAAACACTTGATTTAATTAACAAGTGTAAGAATGGATCATTAAATTTCAACGCCACAATATTAAATGACCCAGTTGCAGGGAAAATGGAGACATGAAGTCATTAAAACAGTTCATTGGAAGATCCTAGAAGAAAAAGAAATAAA
>NW_010360752.1:0-463 GCF_000414095.1 Morus notabilis | reverse complement strand
ACCCTCTCAACAATTACATATTCAAAATGTTAATTTTAGCTCTTTGTTTCGAATGTTAAATCCTCTGTTTTGCTACAAATTTTATATGATGGTGAACACACACATATGAATTGACATCCAAATTTGTGGTCTCAAAAAACTTAACTGAATCAGCTGTGATAGAAAAACTAAACAATAATTCAAGAATCAGAATGCCATTTTTAGTATAGATATGAACTCATGAGGTGTTGATTGAAAGTTTTGCTATACGAGTTAGGCAGATTGATATAAAAAGTTGGGCAAATAAAAAAACTGTTCTTATAATATTCAGAAAAGACAACAAAAACACTACATTTAAAAAAAAAAAGTAAAGTAGTTTCACATAGGTACCACTTGATCCAACAATTCATTTAGATTTTACTGTTGTTCCAAACCAGAAAACCATAATTGTAGTAAAATAAAGCGCAAGGTAAGCAGCTGAAAG
>NW_010360751.1:0-999 GCF_000414095.1 Morus notabilis | reverse complement strand
TTTTTTTTTGGGGGTTCTTTAAATATGAAAATTCCTCATTTTGAACGATAGGCTGTCTTATCTATGAACTCTTCTTTGGTATGAAGCGAAGCAAAACAGAGGAACTACACAATACTGCTTCCATTCCAAAGGTAAGCGATATGTTTCTGAATTAAACATTCATGTTATTTTCCGTATCTGAATTTTTGTTTCTTCTTCAGTAAGCAAGTCTCAATCTATTCTTTTACCTTTATGTAGTTAAGGCTTGTTTACGATTATGTGTGAAACAAATGGGAGTTATCTATACGCGTCTTTAGTTGATTTGGTTTCCATTATTCTTTTCAAAGATTCATCCCATTGCATCTGTCTATTTCTTGTCTCATAGTCTCTGCTTCCAAATTAATGCATTGAGCATTTTGACTAAGAGCATGCCACAAACTCAGCCTCCATAGTAGACGCAACAATGGCAAACTGTTTCCTACTCTTCCATGAGATCGCTCCTCCAGCCAAAACGAAGAAATAGCCAAATGCGGATTTTCTCGTATCAACACGTCCAACGAAGTCTTAATCTGAATATCTTATCTCGAGATGATCAAATCTCCTATAAGTGAGCATGTGATCTTTCATTCCTTGCAAGCATCTCAATACTTTCTTTACAGCTTTCCACTGATCCATATATTTCTGTATTACTTTAACGGAGTATACATCAAGCTTTCAACAATGGATGCCTAAGGAATTTGTTCCTTTTGTTTGTGTTCCAATCCATTCTTTGGGCATTGCATAAGGTTGAATTTATCTCCTTTCTGAATTTAAACAACACCCGCAGAGCACTTTTCCATTCTGAATCTCTCTAGAACTTTATTAATATATGCTTTTGGAGATAATCCTAACAATCTTTCTGATATATCGCAGAATATTTCAATTCCAAACACATAAGGTGTCTCACTCATATCTTTCATTTCAAAGTTCTTAGAGAAATTTCTTGATCTCATGTTACAAGCTAAGATCATTAGTAGCTAG
>NW_010360750.1:0-598 GCF_000414095.1 Morus notabilis | reverse complement strand
CCATGTCCTCCGTCTACTGTTCGCACCAACAATGTAGACACAACCAACCTGCATTATCTCCCATGGGTTCGGCAAGACAAACTGTTGTTTGGCGTCCTTGTCGGATCCATCTCATCTCCTTTGATTCCGCTTATCCAACATGTTACCACCTCCCGCGAAGCATGGCTCACCCTTGCCAACACTTATGCTCGCCCGTCTCGTGGACACATCAAGCAAATCAAGGACCAAATCAAGCGCTCGGTCAAAGGTTTTCAGTCGATCTCAGAATATATGCAATTTATCAAGTGCCGCTCCGATGAACTTGCCGCGCTTGGCAAACCGATGGATCATGAAGATCTTATCGAGAAGATTCTCAATGGTCTTGATGACGACTACAAGGCTCTTGTTGACGGTATTGCGGGCCGCGACACACCAATCTCTTTTGATGAGCTTCATGAGAAACTGATCAATCGGGAACTGTCCCTCAAACAGGGTCCCCCTCCTTCACACCGGTCACGGCCAACGCTGCATTCAACCGCCACAATGGAGGCTCACGGCCTCCCCCCTTTCTGTAGTGACCAAGGAAAAAAATCTCATAATTTTAATAATGTAATTCATG
>NW_010360749.1:0-1723 GCF_000414095.1 Morus notabilis | reverse complement strand
ATATATATATATATCTTGTATAACATGGATAAAATATTCTGATGTGGGTTGCATGTGGAGGATTTTGTAATTTTTTTTTTTTTTTTTTTTTTTGTTAGTGATATAGAATAGCACAATTAGTCTCTGTACGAATAACCCTAGTTAGGGGTCAAACGCTACTTCTTTTTAAGACTTGCATGGTTCAACCCATGTGTTTTCTTGTCATGTAAAAAGTGACAGAATCATATAAGATCACCAGGTGGGAATGGCAATAATAATATCATGTGTTGTTGTAACACTTTATGTTACTTAGAGGAGAGGACTAGTTTATAAGCTAGATAGAGACCAAAATCATTTCAAGACTTTGACTTATTGCTTACGTATCTGCAGGGATGATTTTATCTAATTAACTTTACCCTCTTACCAATCATGGTGCTGAGCGCGACTTATTATAAGTGTGAAAAATGTCATGATTACATGTCATGGTAATGAAAAACTAGAACCTAAACCAAATTTAAAGAAATGTTAGCGTTAATTTTTCTGTCACTTTTTACATTTATTACTTGACACGTAATTCTACTAGAGTTTACGTATTAAAAATGAATGCAAAAAGTGACGCTAGCATTTTTATCAAATCCGAATCCACATTTTTTTTTTTTTTTTTAAGTTTGTTTCATGATGAACTCTTTTCTTTTGCTTTTCAATATTAAGCTATGGTTCATCATTGCCAAGTTTGGTTATGAATGGACCAAAACTAAACTCTGGGAGTTTATTAAAGTTTGAACAGGTTGGCAAACCGTTTCAGTTGGGCCCTTGTTGTAATGGAGCAAGGCCCACTGACATTAGCATGTTAGCCCATACGTAGCTATAACTCATGAACATGTTTAATTCAACTTATGCATATATATTTATATTTAAATAATTTAATTTATGTATAAGTACTCGTACCATTTTGTTTTTGGATCAAATATTTGATAGCCACTTATGCTAGAACTTAGATTTATCAAGTCACACAATAATATTTTCTACCCGAAAAAAAGTCACACAAACAATATGACACAAGCGTGTATCCCCAAATTTAGGGAAATCTAGAGGTTCTCTTCCTTTTTATTAGAAATGCATAAAGATTTGCTCTTTCTTCTAGCTATAAATCTTAACACTAAAAATTATTTATTCACTTTCTCTTGTATATCTCTATCTATAAGAAGAGAGGATGGGAGTACAGAAATTGTACTTCAACCTTACCAATCTAATGGTTGAAACTTACTCATTTTTCACTTTACTTGAATCTAATGGTTTAAATTTAGTCCATTTGACTTGCTTAGTCTTCTCACACCTCACACTCTTACACCACATCTCCTTTTCTAATTTTATCTTCATAAATAATTATATATAGAGAGTAGATCATGCATTTGTTTCTTCAACCATTTTTGTGATTATATAGAATATAACTTTGTTGATTTTTCTTCACCATATTTTCAATTTTATAACGTTCTAAAGAGTTTACATCATCATTATAAAGAATATGATTTTATTTTAGATTTTTGACACAACTGGTCTGAATTTGTCGTGGTTTAACAAATTGCTCTTTGAATTTTTAATTTTGGTAAGTTGTTCAATTGTAAATTTGTTGCAATGTGCAACATGTAACTAAATTTGCTCAAATTTTTTTTATTAGATTTAAGATATTAAAAGTTGAGATATTAAGAGCTTGTTCTTTTGAGTGAAAAACTCAAAAAAAAAA
>NW_010360748.1:0-1872 GCF_000414095.1 Morus notabilis | reverse complement strand
TTTTTTTTTTTTGTAGAATTAAAAATTTATGAAGTTATTTTGAACATTTTTTTTTACGTTAAAAGCAGCAAATGAAAAAAAAAACCATGTTTGTGAGGTAGGGATTATTGTGTCATTGGGAGTGAAAAAGATTTATTTATTCATTTTATTATATTATATGTAAATTAGATTAAAAAAATTAGTGTGTGGATGAAACAATAATTGTACTTTGAATTGTTTAATAATAATTGTTATTTATGTGACACGTGTTAATAACTGTTAAATTTCTTAACGGATGAGGCATTTTTCTTAACGTTTTTATTATTCAGGGAGAATAGATGTTACATTTTAAAAATTAAGAAGCAAAGTGTTAAAAGGAGCATAATTTAGAGAAAATTTTTGTAATTAACCATTCCTCTTATGAATTAACTAGTCGTTAAATAAAAGATTAATTACAAAATTTCTCTCTGAATTATTCCCCTTGTAACACTTTATCTCATGATCTTTAAAACATAACATCCGTTCTTCTGAACAATGAAATGTTAATAAAAAAGCCCCATTCGTTAGGTTTTTAACTAAAATTAACATTTAATTTGCTATTTTGAGGGCATTTTAGTAATTTTATGATTTAAAATTTAATTTGAATTTAAACATTAAAAAAAAACACTTCATAAATTTTTTTGTTCTACCAAAAAAAAATTCATAAAATTTTTAACTTACATTAAATTAATAAAGAATGTATCATAATTAAAAGTTTAAATGTAAATTAATTTTAAATTCAAATTAAATTTTAAACTATAGAGCTATTAAAATACTCAAAATAATAAATTAAATGTCATTTTTTATTATAAAATCTAATAGAAGAAATTTTTTTTGTTAATATTTCATTATTCAAAGAAAACAGATGTTATATTTTAAAAATTAGGTAATAAAATGTTATAAGAGATAATTTATGAGGAATTTTTATAATTAATCCTTAAATTAACAAGACGGCATTTGGTATGTCATGCGGTGAGCAAAAACTTGACAAAAATTTTGTTGTGTTCGGTTTCTTGTATTTATCACTATTTCAGTTGTTTATTAATTGAAGTGGTCTGTTCGGTGGGTTTCTTTCTAGAAGAGTGTTGGAACATTAATAATTCTAGGCAATCTTATCAGAAGTTTTTCACATGTGAACTCTCTTTCTTTCGACAACTGGCAAATACGAAAACTTTTGATAGATGTTAAATTTGTGTTACAAATCGTCTATTTTGTATATTTTTCTAATTTAATATAATTATAATTATAATTTAATATTAAGAAATTAATTTTATGGTAGAAATGTCATACCATAGAACTTCTAATATTATATTGTTTTCTTAGGCTTTTCTGTGGTCTCCCAACATTTTTATTAGGGAGATTTCTCCTGTCCTAATTGGTTGAAAGAATAATATTATTGTTTTGTATTGATTCATAATAGTTATTATTTTAATAATTAAAAATTATTTTTAAGCATATAATAATAAACGACTATCATGCATTGCTCCAAAAGAACGTTTATGCATGACTGTATGTGCCTCTTAAAAAAATAATACACGTAATCTTTCAATACAATATTATTCATATTTAAAAAGAGACAGTCGATTACGATGGAATGACTAATATTAACAATAAAAATGATAGATGTGCATATTATTATTCATATTAAAAACGACATTCGTTTATTGATGTGATTTTTTAATATTATATATATAATTATTCATAACATGTGTGCATAATAATCGCTTATTATCATATGTTTAAGAACGACTTTTAAATTAATAACTATTACGACTTAATACAAAAAAATTATATTAATACTTCAACCGATTATGATAATACATAAAGAATAAGTCCTCCATTTTCAAATTGGGA
>NW_010360747.1:0-729 GCF_000414095.1 Morus notabilis | reverse complement strand
AAAAAAAAAGAAATAATTTACCACTTTCATTATTGCACATGGCTACCCTCGTAATTTAGTTTTATATGTAAGCATTTGATATGTCCCTACCCATCCCGTTGGATCAGCCCACTTTTATACTGGATGAGCAGCCCAAAAAGGAACCCAGGCCATCTACTAGAAGGGACGCGGCCCATCAAGAGTGAGCAGCCCATGGAGCAGTTCACCAAACGCCTGAGTCCTATGAGGAAACCACCTGTTTGGATAAACGACTATGTCGTTTAATAAAATGACTGTCCAATTGACTGAAAGGCACGAACAAGGGAGGATTGGCCTCGATGGCAGAGACCACCCGTAATTCTCAGAATTTACTTTTTCTCACCCATTTTGGTTGTAACCAATTTCTATTAGGCGCTAGCTTTGTTTCCGTTGTTGAGCATCCCCAGATTGTGGGTATATGTTTAGAGATGATCAATTTTGAAAGTATTGAATGAATGAATTGAAATCTTATTTCATATCCTTCCTCTCTTCTCTATTCGTCGTACTTTTCCCTTCTTCTTGAATTCTTGGAGTCGGCACTTGCTCAAAGATTGTTCTTGATATCAACGTCTCTTCTTGAGTGGAAGAGCTGTATCATTCATGCTTTCATTGAGTTTTTTCCGTGGTAGATGCTGATGTATTGTCGGCCTTGAAGGCGCTCTAGGCGCAGTTTGAGGGTCAAACCTTGTCTCTACATCAGACATTGCAATA
>NW_010360746.1:0-3760 GCF_000414095.1 Morus notabilis | reverse complement strand
TTCAACAAAATTGAGGTGTCTATGAAAAAATAAAATTTGGGTGAGAAAAAATGTAAAGATAAAAAAGAGAGGAGAATCCATGAAGAGATTCTGATAGAAGTAAAAATATATTTTTAACTGTAACAGAAAAAGTTAAATGCGACTTTTTATAAAAGCTTTCATTATAATAAAATAAAATTGAAAACTCAAATCGGTGAAATGAACAAAATTATTTTGTTATCTGTTATAACTACATCAAATCGAAATTCTAAAAAAAAAAACACAAACAAACAAACCATGACATTTCTTTTTATATCCCACATGATCCACGAGAGTGCGTCGACTTTTGGATATCCATACTGCAAGATAATAATACTTTGTATTATTTAATGTAATTATGCAACTCAGAAATATTACTTTTTATTATTTAATATAATTATGCATGTCAGTGGTAAATTTGATCACTTTTTTTTTTTTTTGGTGAAATTCAACGACTGGTTATTCATTGATTATTGGTGCAAATCATCAATTACAACAGGAGAGATACAATCAGGCACTTCTTCACGTCAATATTATGATTAAAAGCAAAACGAGCTAGTACGTGGGCTGCTCCATTAGAAAAAAGAATTCGCTGTTAAATTCTAAATAGCTCTAATAGTTCGTGCAGAGAACAATACCTTTGGAGCAACAAAATTGTTGAGCAGGTGGGAAGACATTGAATATTATGAGTCTAGATCTGCTACCCTATTATTAGTCCTTTGGCTGTCTCACTGTTAACACTTTTTTTTTTTTTTTCAGTTTGAATTACTATATAACTATTTTATTATAGCGTTTTCGATCATAAAAATTTAGATCTTAATTCAACTATTTCACTTTGGTGCGCGAAATAGACAGGCCTAAATTTTGACACCACGACTTTTGCACATCAATTTTAACTAAACCTAGTATTAAAAAAAAAAAGACTGCTTCTTGTGAAACACATGCCCAAAAAAAAAAAAAAAAAAATTGAAGGCGCTTCAAAGGCAAGTAATTCATTAATTTGACAGCCCCACAAACAATAAAGAATGGAACATAGTGGAAGTCCTAGTGAATAACCAGATCAAAGGTGCACGGACAAAAATGTGTTGGAGAACGACTAAAATAAGGGAAAAGTTGGAGAACAATAATTGGTTGTCTAGTCTATCAAATGATCTACAAAAAAATATGTAATATAATTTAAAATAATAAATATTCTAGTAATCAATGATTACGGCGGTAAGAATTTTCTCTAATGGTCCTTATAAAAATAAATTATCGGTAGTTTTTTATTTTAAAATTGTCAAATATGTATTAAAATCTATATGTTTTTACATATTTTCACAATCTAATGTGATTTTTATTAGATCCAACAGTTAAAAACCGAGATTATCGGTAGGACGGATTATACCAGAGAAATTCTGATGTAATTATAATAAAAAACATATTTCAAGACACGTTTAATCAATTGAGTTTTTTTAATAAATTTTCAAATTTTTTACTAAAAGAATCGTCAGCAATATACCTTTTAGATATGTTGGAAAATGACCTCTTATTCTTTTTTTGAAAAAAAAAAATATAGATAAGAAAACAAATCAAAAGATATGTCATAGATAAGAAAAATAATACTAGTAAGATTTGCATGATTTTGGTCGAGTGTTGTTTTGTCGTTTGCTAATTTGTTTTCTTATATGTATTGATATTTATTTTCTTTCCATATATTATCCTATTAATTCGAAACAAAATTAGTGTGTCCACGTAGTTGGTAGAGAATTGCTCCATCAAAATTAGCAAATGGAAGTAGCAAAAGAGCCACAAGATTTGGAGGCTTTGAAGGAATCCTTGAGATCAGAGAAGCAAATCTTGGCAATATATGTTACGTACGAAATAGATATATGGCTCGCTATGAGACGTTAATTTGTTTCATCTTGTATGAAATCATAAGACAACTAGATTGAGTATTCTGACAATATCCCTCCCGAATTCTACTTGTTAGGCTGATTTGTTGGTGAAGAAACATCAAACATGGAAGCAAGGTTGGGGAGGTAGATCAATATAGTTGTAGATATAAAATTTGGAAAAAGATACTCTTGAAAATGTGTTGTATTCAGAGGAGAGTTATGAAAGCCAATTAGGGAAAGCTAATAATTTTTTACTTCTTTTGTTTGCTTGATTGAAATTTAATATTTTCACATAAGTCCTCATTGAACTTTGCCCATTCTATTTATGTTTTTATAGAACTAGTAAAAATAGGCACGTGCGATGCACGTGCTAGTTGCATTAAGGCATGACCGAATGAATTTGACTATCATACTTATTGCCTATTAGAAAACAAATTTATTGATGTGGATAAATAAGTTCTAATTATAATATAATCGCCATAATATAAACATAATTTAATTTGACCACTTTTTATCATGCCCTAAAATATAAGAGAAAATCGATAACGAGTAAGTAAAACGTATAAAAGATAAAGGGTATAAATAGAAACAAAAGTTAAACTTCTTTTCTTAGACTATAAATAAGAGGAAAGAGTTGACAACAAATGAAAAAAAAAATACATTAGGTGAAGAGTAAAAGTTATTAAAAAATTGAACCTTTTTTCTTAAACTCTTAGAAAGAGAATATAGTAGATAACAAGTAAAAAGTACAGCGGTAAAGGGCATGAAGGGAAACAAAAATTAAACCGCTTTTTCTTAAATTGTGAGTAACAAGAAAGAGTAGATAAAAAATAAGTAAAAGAACAAAGATAAAGGGCATAAATGTACAAAACATGATGGGTATAAATGAAAACACAAATTAAACCGTTTTTTCTTAAACTCAAGTAAGTAAAAAGTAAGATGAAAGGTACAAATGAAAATAAATATTAACCGCTTTCTCTTAAGCTCGAAATAAGAAAAAAGAGTTGGTAACAACTAAGCGAAATGTGGAAAAGATGATACATAAATGTACAAAAGATGAAGGGTATAAATGGAAACAGATCTTGATTTTCTAAAATAGTCATCATTAATTGACTATAATTCTCTAAATGGATATGAGCACTTTATACACATAACTATAAAGCATTCTGTGACGGGGAGCATGAGTAAAACAAAAGTTCCAAGGGAAAATAGTGTTACAATTATTTCTTTAAATCCAAATCAATCAAAATTCTAATCAAATTTAATTTAAGATCTACAATCTACAAAATTGTAAACTTATATATTATTACCATTGATTACTGACATATTTACAATAATAATTAAGTAGCACACATTCTACGTTCTTTGTTGGAGCCAACAGCCGCGGATGATGACAACGATGGTGATGCCATGTTCAAATCTCTAAATTGATTTTAGGTAAATTGATGTTTGAATCTCTCTGTCCTTCTCTCTTGGTTTGTTCTGTCTTTTGTTGGACTTGTGTAGCGTTTTAGAAAATTGGAATCTTGGGAATCTTGTTAATTGATGTTTGGATAAAATTAACTTTATTGCTTATTCTGACTTCGAATAGATATTTAGACTGATAAATTACGAAATGCATGCATGTTCTACTTTCAAGAAAATACCGCATACTTTCAGGCTTTCTAACATTGCTCTATGCAAAACACAAATATGTTGAGAAAGGTGAAGATCAATATATACTTGTCATAACTGCTTGTTATGGCTACTTTTTGTTCATGATTTACTCATAAATCTTGAACTTTTGAGATGGACATGACGAGATCCATTTTTCTTCCCAAGTATTAATTTGAATTTCATGGAACAGGTTTTAACGTGGAGACAAG
>NW_010360745.1:0-5422 GCF_000414095.1 Morus notabilis | reverse complement strand
TAAAAATAAAAACGTTTTTAATCTCAGACAAAAATTATTTTTAAAAATGTGTTTAATAGTTTTATTAAAAAAATGTTTTCAGTATAAAAAAAAATTTTGTAATGTCTCTCTCTACTTTTGAGATGAGAAAATGAAAATAAAAAATAAAAAATTATTTTTATTTTTATTTTTTATTTTTAATTATGTCAAATACTATTTTGAAATCACTTTCATTTTTTATTTCTCAAAAAACGTGAAAAATAAAAATAAGAATAATTTCAAACACGGTAATAGTTTTTTTTTTTTTTTTAGGCTTAAATCATGGGCACTTGTTAAAGGAACTAATTTCGTTGATTCGCTGATTTGAGGTTAGAATTTGAGTTGAGATGTGACTTCATGTGAGAGCTTTTTACTGTAGTAAAAAAGTTAGATGTGATTGTTTATGAGAACTTTTTACTGTAAAAAAATTTAAATTCTAAACTCGAATCAACGAAATGAACGAACCCTATGTTTTGTTTTCGCAAGAAAGAAGTCTACGAAGGAAATTCCATAAACATTCAAGTTTCTAATATACGATGTCACAAAAAAAAGATAATATTTTTTTTTGGTAAATTATAAAAGAAAAGATAAATCATTGCTTAGCATTTTCTTAATTCAGCAAAGAAAAAAAAGCATTTTTTTTAGAGAGTTTTCCCGGTGCGTTTCCTGTTTTTTGTACCGGTAGTCCATGTACAATATAAGCTTGACTTTGTTTTTATTGGGTTTCAGAGTGTGGGTACACAATATGACTGTGCACACCCGTGTATCATAGCAGACCAAACTCAGACACGTGGTTCCAGGTTTTACACTTTTTAATAATGTTCCCCTATTACTGTTTTTCATTTTAAAACTAAAAATAAATGTCAAATAATTTGAAGAGAACAGATTCTTCGGAGTTGGGATTGGAATGTGTTTGACCGTTCACTTTATCGATTTAAGTTTAAAATTTGAGTTTTATTATAGTAAAAAATTATCAGAAACAGTCACATTTAACTTTTTTATTACAGTAAAAAGCCCTCATATAAAGTCACATCTCAACTCGAATCAACGAACTAAACAAGTGCACATGGAAGTTGGAGTTTAGAATTTGAGTTTTGTTACAGTAAAAAGCTCTAAAAAATGTTTATATCTAACTTGATTACTACAATAAAAATCTCTTATATAAAGTCACATCTCAACTCGAATTAATATGGCCGGTCAATATACGCATCTGAACAAATTTTGAATTTGAAATATATTTTTGGGAAGAATTTGAAATACATAAACATTTGTTTTGATATGAATTTAACTATATTTTGTAACCACATTTATTAATGTTTTGATATGAATTTCACTAGATTTCTTAACCATATTCATTATTCACAGGGGAATATCAATTTTTTAGGAGCAAAAGATAATATTCTCCTTTTTCGGCTCTCAAGGAATCGTTCTCCTTGTTAGATGTTATTCTTCATCTTTTTTTTTTGTTTTTTTTTTAAATCCTCTCTAGTCTAGCTTGAGCGCTTCACTGTTGGTCGAAATGCAGCCCCACTCTTCCTTGTTGTTTTTTGTTTTTTTTTTGTTTTTCCTAAAGTTCTTCCTTTTAATTTTTTTTAACTTTTTACCTTATTTTTATTTATTTTTTCATTTAATCTTTTTTTTACTTTTTTTTATTTTTATCCTAAAATTTTATTTTATTTTTTATTTTGGCTTCTTCTATCATGAAACTTATTTATTTTTTCAGTTTGATCATTTTTAGAAACTTTTTTTTTTATTTTTATCCTTAAACTTTATTTTTGATTTATTTTTTCAGTTTGATCATTTTTAGAAAACTTTTTTTTTATTTTTATCCTTAAACTTTATTATTTTTTTTACCTTAAAACTTATTTATTCCTTAGTTTTAGCCTTTTTTTGACCCTTTTTTATTTTTGTTCTTAAATTTTATTTTATTTTTTAATTTAGTTATTTTCACCCTAAACTTATTTATTTCTTCATTTTGATCCTTTTTTGAACCATTTTTTATTTTTATCCTAAAGCTTTTTTTTTTTCATTTTGGTCTCTTTTGCTTAAAAATTTATTAAATTTTTAATTTTAGTCTTTTTCTGACTATTTCTTTTAAATTTTTGTTTTGAAATTTTATTTTTTTCCATTTTGGTTTATTTTTCTCAATTTTTTTTAACCCTTTCTATATACTTTTTCTCTAAAACTTTATTCTTTTTGTGTGGTTATTTTTTCCCAAAAATTTATCTATTTCTTCATTTTTAATCCTTTTTTGACTTTTTTCTTTACTTCTTGCCCCAAATTTTTATTTTTCTTCTATTATCATTTATTTTTAAGATTTTATATATTTTATAATAACACAATTACTAAGAGTCTGTTTGGTAAAGGAATTCATTCCTTGATTCAAATTATGATTCGTGATTCGCTATAGTATTTTTTCTCATAAAAAATACACGTAAATCAAAAATAATTCTAATCACATAATTTTAATTCATAAACTAAATGAGCTCTAAAACTTAACAGATAAATTACTCTTCAAGTTCATAACACGTGTTCCGCATTTTAAAAGAAAGAAACTGGCATTGGTTATCTGTTTCTATTTCCCTATATTTCTTAAACAGATTCGTTTACATTTGACGTGCACAACTTCGTTAAAAAAAATAATAAAAAGCAAAAACTCAAAATAAAAACGGGCCCACAGATAATTAATTAGCTCCAGCCTCCAGTTCCAACTTAATTTAGATTATCCAAATATCACCATTAACGAAACCACAATTCAAACTTACTACCGAATTTCCTTCGTTGAGAAAAATGCGGATTTCACCTTCCCGTTATTTCAGCTTCATCTGAAGGGTAATCTGGTAATCTCATATCCCCAATTCGCTGGCCGCTAATCAATTAACATCAAAGGAAGACGAAGGACAAGGACAGAGGTTGGTTCTCACACAAAATCAAAAGAAGCTCCGTCTCTCTTTCCAATCGTCTTTGACTATTCTTCCTTCTTTGTTCATCCAAATTACGTCCAAATTAGGGTTCGCGTTTTGTAAACTCGATTTGGTTCTCCTTATTTCTATATAAATCTGTACATACTGTAGCTTAATTTTCTCCCTAATTTTCCTACGCCGAAGAAATCCTCCCTTAAATCCTTTATTTATTCAGAAAAAAATATAATCAATTCTTTTGGGGGGGTTTTTATCGTCGTCGGCTGAGTGATTGGTAGCTCAGAAACTTGTAAGAAAATTCTGGGTCTTTGAGGAAGTTTCCTGGTTATTATTTTTATTTTTATTATTATTATTATTATAATATCTGGGTAGAAAAAAAATTGGGTCTTGAAAAAAAAATAAATTTTTTTTTTTGTTTCGATTCTTCTTTGGTTGAAATCTCAGTGTACAATTTCTGGGTATGTGAGGCATTTGGTTATTCGTGGAGGTAATTTTTGATCGGGTCTTTTGAGGAACTTGTAGTTGACTTGAAGGTGTGTTGATCTAAGGGTGAGATTTGAAGGCAAAGTGAAGTACTTTCCATGGCTGTTCCGACGATAGCTCTTTACGCGAGCCCGCCGAGTAGCGTCTGCTCGACGCCGCACCCGTGCCAGATCAATGCTCACTCAACGTACGATTTCGAATTGAGCTCCCGATCTTCGTCGTCGACATCGACCGCTTCCACGTCGCAGAAGCCGGTTGTCGGTGGGCTTTCGTGCCTGTTTTCCTCTCATCCGTTGAAGCACGCCTCCTCGACGTCGAGCTTCTCCGGCGGAGGAGAAGAATTGGGCAATTTGGGATCTCTGTGGCACGACAGAAGCGAAGAATTGAAGGAATTGAGTAGCTCCTTTCGCTATTCTCCGAGCAAATTCAATGGGGTTTCTTTGAGCAGTAGGGATCAGAGCCCTGTTTCGGTATTTCAGGGCCCGGTTTCGTGCAGCGGGAGCTCGGCGAGAAGCCCTCCGATGAGGGTCGCCAGGGAAAAGAGTAGTTCTAGTGGGGAGACCAATCTTCAGAGCTCGTTTCGATGCGGAAGCAGTGGTTTGTTCAACGGCTTCGTTAGAGGTGCGTTGGGATCGTCGTGTGTCGATTTCGATTCGACGGGTTTCGAGGTGCGAGAAGACAATTTGGATGTGGGATTATCAGCTGCGCTTGTGGATGAATTAACCTTCAACATTGAGGGTGGTTTTTCAGAGTCCAATTCCGAGCCGTACGCTAAAGATTTGCTTCTGGCTGCGCAATTGCGGCACAAGATATTCCGCGATGAGTTTGTTGTTAAGGCTTTTTACGAGGCCGAAAAGGCCCATAGAGGGCAGGTGAGTTTTGATTTCAATGCTTAAGAGATAATCTTATTTGGGATATTGGTTATATTGGTTGAGAAATTTTTGTGTTTTGCATTGCTTTGATGTAGATGCGAGCAAGTGGTGATCCGTATTTGCAGCATTGTGTGGAAACGGCGGTGTTGCTCGCACTGATTGGTGCTAATTCTACGGTGGTTGCTGCAGGGCTTTTACACGATACGCTTGATGATTCTTTGATAAGTTACGACTACATTCATGAGACTTTTGGACATGGGGTTGCTGATTTAGTTGGAGGGGTGAGAATTTAAATATTCGAAACTTGTATGTTTTATTCAATTCGACTCACAAGTTATAGGGCACAATTATGTAGTTTGATTGTGAAAAGTATGTTATTTATATAGTTTCATGCAATTCTATACTAGGGGGAGAGTTCTGTATATTTGTTTTTAACTGTGGCTAATTGCATAAGTTTCCTACGGTTCTACCTTTTACTTCGACATTGCAGTTTGAAACGGTTCGTTTGTTACGTCTGTCTTAGGAAAATGTTTTTTAGTAGTTATTTTCTGCTGACTATGCTTATGTACTTTTTGAGTTTAACATAAGCCTTACCAGCTTTTGATCTCTGTGGCAATTTGTTAGGTATCTAAGCTGAGCCAGCTGAGTAAGCTTGCCCGTGATAACAATACGGCGAGTAAAATGGTAGAAGCAGATCGACTGCATACCATGTTTCTCGCAATGGCAGATGCCAGAGCTGTCCTCATTAAATTGGCAGATCGGTTGCATAATATGATGACACTGGATGCACTACCTTTGGAAAAGCAGCAGAGGTTTGCGAAGGAAACTTTGGAGATTTTTGTTCCTTTGGCCAACCGTTTAGGAATCTCTACTTGGAAGGAGCAGCTGGAGAATTTATGCTTTAAGCACCTCTACCCTAACCAGCACGAAGATCTCTCCTCCAAGCTTCTTGAGTCCTTTGATGAGGCAATGATTACTTCTGCCGTAAACAAATTGGAGAAAGCTCTACAGGATAGAGGCATTTCGTATCATGTTCTCTCAGGACGGCACAAGAGCTTGTATAGCATACACTCCAAAATGTTGAAGTATGTACTACCTCTCTCTCACATGCCAAAAAAAAAAAAAAAA
>NW_010360744.1:0-490 GCF_000414095.1 Morus notabilis | reverse complement strand
CTTTTTCTCTTCACTTGGCCGGCCATCCTTAGGGATTTATATCCCAAAAATTTTAGTTAAATGTTGAGTGTGCTAGAAGATTGATGTGATAGTAATGATTGAAAGTAAATCATGACATTTCTTCCTTCACTTTTCTCTTCACTTGGCCGGCCATCTTCAAGGGGTTCAAGCAAAATTTTTGTTAGTTAGGTAGACTAAAGGAGGTAATAACCTAGAGGTCTATAAATAGAACCAATGTGATCTAAGCCTAACTTTTGCTTTATCTCACTTCCTTCTCCATATCCAAAACCGGTTCTCCAAAGCTCCAACCCTCAAGTTTTCTAAACTTTTTCCTCACCAAAACCAAGCCATCCCTTACCTCACACACACTCAAAAGTTCCCATAAATCTCACCACAAATCCTAGTTTAAGTTGAAGAAGAAAAGGAGGAGTCTAGACAAGTATTTTTTTTTCAAAGGGTATAACTCTAAATCCTTTTTTTATGTTTTAGT
>NW_010360743.1:0-1438 GCF_000414095.1 Morus notabilis | reverse complement strand
AGAACCATTTTCGATTTATGTATATTTTTTTGTGAGAGAAAATACTGTAGCGAACTATAAACCATAATTTAAATCATAGTTTGAATCATACAACCAAACATCCCAGTTTTTCTGTGTTTTTTTTTTAAATTCTCCTTTGCTTTAATCTGTTTGGTCATATTGTCCACCAAATAATAAAGCCACAAATTTCGGATGTCAATTTTGGTTGGTAGACAAACAGAAGTCAAACACGCTTTCTATAAAAGTACTAATTAATTACCTGGACTCATATAGGTGTCAAATAAAATTAAAAAAAAAAAAAAACAAGAAAAAAAAGTGTAAAATTGGTTAGCATTGGAAGAGTAAAACAAGAAAAACGACCAGACGTTTATAATTGTCTAAATTCGTTTGTTGGCTAGTTTTATTTACTTAATTAGAGTGGTTGGAGAGCATTTATTTGCAACTTCAAAGCAATTAGCTCCATATTATTGGCTTTTCAATAGCTATCTATGTTATGTAGAGGACCACTTTCTGTCAATGTTGCACCTCCCAATCTATGCATAATGCGCTATAGGTGCTTCCCAATCTATGTCAGTTGTTTTGTCACAGATCCACTAATCTAACAGCTAGACGAATATTGCAGGCGACGAAAAATGGACCACAAAAGAAAGATTTCTGTGTCAGAGAAAAAATATCTTTGACTTGTGACCACTTTAGTGGTCTAGAACTCTAGTCCGGAAAATAATAGCCTTTTTGAGAAAGAAAAATAAAAAACGTTTTTAAAATGACGTTTATCGTAATAAAAATAAAAAATAAAAATAAAAATAATTTTTTTATTTAGTGAAAATGAGAGAGAAATATAAAATAATTTTTAGTCATTTTTTATTTTTTATTTTTGTTTTCTCTTTTCTCGAGCAGAGAGAGAGATATTAATGAGTTTTTTTATATTAAAAATAATCTATTGATAAAATTACGAAACGCATTTTTAAAAATGATTTATGTCTAAGATTAAAAACGTTTTTATTTTTATACAAAAAATAAAATCATTTTAGAACGAATTTCAAACGCGTCTAATATCTTCACGAGTAGGAGCTCCTGAGCCCTTGAAAAAGGCTCGAGTTAAGTCGATTACGCCAATCTCTTTACCCTTGGGAAATTTTGTTCCCCTCGAAAAACATTTAAGCTTTAAACGGTAGTTGCTTATGAACAAACATAAACGAAAATCGTTAAATGGGATTATGGGAATAGATAGATTGATAATGATCTACAAGGAAATTATGGCCAAAGCTATATATTAAATCATAGGACTTGCAAAAGTAGAGTAATCTCATAAGTACTAAGGTCTCCGACTCAGAAGAAGATAAGTGAAAAGTATCTCAAGACTTCGATGTGAAAATTTTAGAATGTACAATAGAATTTGTTTTCAATTATTAAATGACAGTTAAATCAAGCTTAATAT
>NW_010360742.1:0-1668 GCF_000414095.1 Morus notabilis | reverse complement strand
TTATTCCTTAAAGTTTTCTCCTCGCGAGCTAGGATCTGGGCTGGTTGTTCCTCGTAAGTGAGGTATGGTTCCTGGTACAATACATGCGATGGATCTGTCGCATACTTTTTCAATATCAATACGTGAAAGACGTTGTGTACCGTAGCCAATTCTAGCGGCAAAGCTAGTCTGTACGCGACCTTATAGATCTTCTCTAGGATCTCAAATGGTCTGAGGTATTTTGGGCTGAGTCTCCCTCTCTTACCGAATCTCATTACTCCTTTCATCTGTGCCACCTTTAGGAGAATTAAGTCTCGTACCTGAAACTCTATAGGTCTGCGGCGTTTATCCGCATATCTCTTCTGGCGATTGTGAGCTGTATCGAACCTCCTTGTGATAAGTCTCACATCCTTTGTGGTTCTCCTGATAAAGTATACTATTTCTAGATGCTTCTCCCTAGGTTCATACTAATGAATTGGAGACCTGCATTTTCTTCTGTATTGAGCTTCGAAAGGTGTCATTCCTACAGACGTGTGATAACTGTTGTTATAGGAAAACTCTATCAGAGGCAACTTCCTATCCCAGTCCCCTTTGAAATCCATGACACATGCTCTCAGCATATCTTCTAGGGTCTGGTTGGTCCTCTCAGATTGGCCATCTGTCTGCAGTGGAAAGCTGTACTAAGCTTTAACTTAGATCCCATTGCGTCATGTACCTTTTTCTAGAATCTTGATGTGAAATGGTCATCTCTCAATATAATAATTGAGCTTGATCACATTTCTATTCAGGAATGTAGATCTTCTGCAGTTCTCATGTTGGATGTTGTTGTATTACTTTAACTTCCTATCAATCAAGGCAATTCAATGTGAATTTAGCAACATCCTTTTTCTATTAGGGTAACAACATAAATTCTAGCAGTTTACCCAAACTTAGCGTTATGCTACAACTTCTAAAAATACAAGTTTATAGACATACTTATCAAAATCTTTTAAAACTTTAACTACTGCAGAAAATGACTATGCGCGGTATCCCATCCCCAACCTCCACTCCATTCGTCAGCTGCCTCACCCTCAGTCCATCATATGTTTTGTGCAGGTTGCTTACCTACAGTATAAATATTCTATGATGAGCTTTTGCTCAGCAAGTAGGAACTATTTCATGCAAAATAACTGTAAGTTCACATGAATAAATATGCATGAGGCAATTATGCTTAATTATGATCATGTCTTATTAAATTCTTATTATCTGATCTGATCTTACTTACTTATGGGCCCAAGTGCTCGTACCACTTGCGCGAAATCATCGGGATGTGAGGGTTTGCAAGGTCCCCAATGACACCGTGATTATAACTGAACTGAATGCCTCCCTCTTAGAGGACATTATTATTTTTTTTTCTCCCTTGCGGAGCCTGAGTTACCTCCCTCTCAAAGGCTGGTACGGCACTCAACTGAGATTATTCTTATAAGTTTCTCTTGACTTATTAAGGTGTATGCAGTATGACATGGCATCGCATACAATACATAAAGCATAAACATGCATATATAACATGTGTAACTTTTTTTCCTTTAAAATCTATTCATACTGTAGGTGAGATTCCTACTTACCTGATTTACAGGGTTGGAATTCACTTTTCGTCAAACAGCCTCGTCTCTTACTTGCTTACTTCTGAAAATGAACACCCATAGAGTG
>NW_010360741.1:599-1308 GCF_000414095.1 Morus notabilis | reverse complement strand
CTGACGCCTCGGGGGTTGGGCTTGGTTGTGTCTTGATGCAAGGCAGACAAGTAGTAGCTTACGCATCTCGCCAACTGAGACTGTATGAGCGGAATTACCCCACTCATGATTTGGAGCTGGCAGCGGTGATATTTGCTCTAAAGATATGGAGATGTTATCTTTATGGAGCAAAGTTTCAGGTCTTCTCTGACCATAAAAGTCTGAAGTACTTGTGTACTCAGAAAGACTTGAATCTCAGGCAAAGGAGATGGGTGGAGTACATGGAAGACTACGACTTCACTCTCCAGTATCATCCTGGAAAAGCTAATGTAGTGGCTGATGCCCTTAGCAGGAAGCCGACGGGGACTCTGGCATCATTAGCTTTGGAAGATTGGAGAAGGACTGAAGTGGTGAGTGAGTATGATCTTCAGTTCTATGAAGATTATAACCAGGCTATGGTGTATAATCTAGTCTCTACACCGGACATTGTGCAACAAGTTAAACAGAATCAATGGCAGGATCCCCACCTCCAAGGGATTTGGATTCGGATCCAGAAGGGAGAACAATTCGAGGATTGGAGAATCCGGGAGGACGGAGCCTTGTATTTCCGCAACCGCCTTGCTGTTCCTAAGGCGGGTGAGGTAAAGAAGAAGATTCTGCAAGAGGCACACAAATCGACGTATGCTATTCATCCGGGGAGTACAAAGATGTACCAGGACCTGAAAAGACA
>NW_010360741.1:0-587 GCF_000414095.1 Morus notabilis | reverse complement strand
GACGTTCGTGAGTATGTCTCGGAATGTGTGACTTGCCTCCGGATTAAAGCTGAGCACCAGAAGCTAGCGGGAGAGTTGCAACCTCTTCCTGTCCCGGGATGGAAATGGGAGCACATCACCATGGACTTTCTGATGGGGCTACCAAGAACCGAGCTGAAGCACGATGCCATCTGGGTGGTGGTTGACAGGTTGACGAAGTCCGCGCACTTCATACCGTTTCGTGCAACGTATTCTCGGAAGATTCTGTCAGAATTGTACCTAGAGCACATCGTGAGGTTACCCGGGGTGCCACTGTCTATCACGTCTGATCGTGATACCCGCTTCAATGCACGGTATTGGAAGAGTTTCCAGGAAGCCATGGGAACAGATCTAAATTTTATCACTGCATTTCATCCCCAGACGGATGGACAATCTGAAAGAGTTATTCAGATTCTGGAGGATATGCTTCGTGCTTGTATTCTGGAATTTGGTGGAAACTGGAAGAAATACCTGCATCTAGCTGAATTAGCTTACAATAACAGCTATCAGGCCAGTATCAGTATGGCACCGTTTGAGGCGTTGTATGGTCGTCCTTGTAGGTCACCTGT
>NW_010360740.1:0-23256 GCF_000414095.1 Morus notabilis | reverse complement strand
TTTTTTTTTTTGTGTTTTTAATTTTATTTTTTGTAATATTGGAAAGTTTTAGTTTTCTTTTTTTCTTAATGATAGTTTGGTCATTTTAAAGGTCAAAATCAATAGTGACTGAGGGCACGTTTAGTTCGCTAATTCGAGTTGAGATGTGACTTTATGTGAGAGTTTTTTATTGTAGCAAAAAAGTTAGATGTGACTATTTCTGAAAGTTTTTTACTGTAGCAAAACTCAAATTCTTAACTCGAATTGGTGAAATGAACGGGGCCTATAAAATATAGATTTGTATATTAAATATAATTCAAATGCACACATTTAATGAGATCAAAAATCAAATGTATAAATTTTGAATATACTTAAAACACAAGGTATAAAAATATATCTATATATCTCTTATTACAATCACCTAATTACATTCAACTAGTTACTTATGTAGAGAAATCCTCACTTATCACTTATTGCATCTCTTTCTCTCATAGATTCCCCATTCTCTCTCCTCTCTCTTATGCAACACATTTTCTCTATCATCTCTCTCTACCCCACCCTCTCTCTCTCGCCATGGCTCTTACACTTTCGCGTCGTGATTTAAGAATATGAGATCAGACATGTTTTAATTAAAAAAATAATTTGATAGATTATGAAAAATAGTATGTCAGATTCCTCTCTGACGCTAGAGGATAGAGATGACTAGTCATTTTCTAGTTGAAAATAAAAAAAAGAAACAAGTAGATTATGAAACATAATCTTCCAAATTCCTCTCCAGTATCGGAGATAGGAGACGATGAATAACTTTTTAGCTAAAAATAAAAACTAAATCTAGTATATGAAAATCAATTTGCTAGATTCCTTTTCGACGACTGACCATGTTTTAGTTGAAAATAATAAAAACTTCTACATGATTTTTCCCTAATGACCGGCTGACCATGTTTTAATTTGTTAAGTAAGTGACTCAAATTAGTTTTAGAAAAGTAATAATTTTGTTTTTTTTTTTTTGTAAGTTACTGTTTTCTATTTTTGGGCAAAGCTCATTAAGAGTTTGTTGAGTGTGTAATTATGAAATTGTTAGTGAATTTTTCTCACTCTTCCGCGGACATAGGAAGTTTTTCAAATTACATAAATCTTTATCTTGTCTATTTTTCTGTTATTTTTATTTTAGTTTATTTTTCTTCTGTGTGGGTGTATGAGTGTGTTTTTCTCAACATAATTAAAAAAATAATTTGATAAATTATGAAAAATATATATATGTCAGATTCTTCTCTGACGCTGGAGGCTGGAGAAGACTAGTCATTTTTTAGTTGAAAATAAAAAGAAAAACCCAGTAGATTATGAAACATAATCCTCCAAATTCTTCTCTGGTGTCGGACATCGGAGATGGCGAATAACTTTTTAGCTAAAAACAAAAATCAAATTCAATATATCATGAAAAGTAATCTACTAGATTCCTTTTTGACGATCAACATAAAAGACTGAAGACGGCTGATTATGTTTTAGTTCAAAATAATAAAAAAAAAATTTGTAGATATGAAAAATTCTACCAGATTTTTCTCCGATAAACGGTGTCGGAGACCGGAGATGACCAACAATTTTTTAGTTGAAAATGAAAAACAATCTAGTATATTATAAAAAAGAGTCTACTAGATGAATCTCTGATGACTCGCCCATGGCCGGCGACTGACACCAGTGATTGGAGACTGCCTTCCGATAGCATCTGAAAGATTAGCAGTGGTAATCTCGTAGATTACCTTTTATTTTAATCAGCGAGGGCCATTCCAATAAAACATGCAATGTTCACTTTTGACAAGTTCATGAAAGGGTCATAAATTCAAAGCTCCAATAGCAAAGGGCATAACTCCGAGGGCCAGTTCTTTAAGGGATATTCCTCAAGTTTGCTCAATAAAATGGAAGATTTTCTATGAAAACCCAAAGCACAAAAAGTACAATGGATTGAATTAATAATTTAGATTTCGAGTTTTGTTAAAGTAAAAAATTCTTAGAAACTATCACATTTAACTTTTTTGTTATAGTAAAAAGCTCTCATATAAAATCGCATCTCAATTCGAATTAAAAACTCGAATCAACGAACTAAACGAGCCCTTACTTTTCTTCTCGAGAGCTTAAATATGTGAAAACCTGACTTTAAACTGACGACTAAAAACGTCAATCAAAACATTTAAACACATGAAAAACTTCACCAAAATAGACACAATTGTTAAAACAGTTAATCAAAACAGTACTTAACATAATACTAACAACCAGATTCCTGTTAATTAATCATTAATATTAATTCAGGTGTTAGTACAGCCTATCAAGCTCCTAGGTTAGATGATTATTTAATTTTGTTGGAGGAGTTCCTCCTTCCATAGGATCTACTGTGCTTATTAATTCATTTTTATAAACAGTCTCCTTTTCTTCTCTATAAAAAGAAAAAAAAAACTATTGGTAAATATAATTCATTGATTATATTCGTAATAGAAGAAACTGACAAAGTTGAAAATCATATGTTGAAGGTCTTTAACACCACAGCAGCACCTTCAGAGTTGAAAATCACGGTAGAAGCACCAGTATCATCCGATTTCGCCTTGAACAACGATTCAAAATTTTATTCGGATCCCTCGTCATTTCCAAATGATTTGAACTTCTCATTTGTAGTTCCAACTGTTATAAACATTATGGGGTATTTCAAGTATTTGGAGGTACTAAAATGGTTAGATCTTTGCTCACTTACCATCCACTTCCAAATGGGAAAGCTTTTGATCAAAGAGAATATTTGGTTGTCGAAACCGTTCACAGCATGGCAAGTCTTGGCTATTGCCGTAGCATTATGGTTACTGCACTGCTGAGCAAAGATTAGGCTATCTCCAGGAAGCTATATTTACATATTGTTTCCATAAAGCTTTCAAACTGATTAATATATTTAAAGATCATATTGCTAAATATCCAATTTGAATTCCATGCAAGTAGTTTGGCTTGAGAAAGCTGCTTGGCCTTATCCTATCCAATAATGCCTTTGACGTGCAAATTTCTGAGACAACTTGCATGAACCTTCTGAAGCAGAATCTATCCTTAATATAGGACAATGCGTTGGCATCCCTTTTTTTTTTTTTTTTTTTTTTTTCCGAATTCCCCCCAACACCAA
Organism: Morus notabilis; assembly: GCF_000414095.1. Taxonomy (NCBI): domain Eukaryota; kingdom Viridiplantae; phylum Streptophyta; class Magnoliopsida; order Rosales; family Moraceae; genus Morus; species Morus notabilis. The sequence goes on along the minus strand of NW_010360740.1, from coordinate 20,126 downwards.
CCTAAATTAGCATGGTACCATAGTTTATGATGCTGCTCTTGAAAGCATTTGAAAAATTCCTTGTCAAAAGAGCCATAAGCGTTGACAATCTTTTTCTTTTTTCGTAACACTAAAATCTTAAAACGTATGGTTTTTTTTCGTCTCATTTGGCTTGAATGTTTAATTAGAGATGGGCGCCAAGCAACAGTGTTAGAATTTGCCATTGATTGAAGAACCCATTTGAGAAACAAGAGACAATTGTTCGCTTCCAAATATGACGATCCGCGATTCTGACTCCACTAAAAAATTCGTCCATTGCGGAATCCACAGCCAAAGATAGTCCTTGGAAAGAATATGGGATTCCCTTGTGAAGAAAACATGGTGAAAGTCTCAAGGGCAAGGTTTCCTTTGGTGAACGAGTTGTCCCCATATGAATTAGGTGTCCTTTTATCACAAAAGGAGTATGATAAACCCCTAGAACTCGTAAAACAGTTTTAAGGCAAGAAAACACAAGATTGATGCTTAAACAAGCTGAATCACAGGCTTGTACACTAGTATTAATGGCGGAAAATTACGGAATACACAGGTTTGGGTATGGGGGTATTCGAGTGACCCCTTGCACTCCCAATCCAAACTTGTCTAAGAAGTTTTGAGTATGTTCGAATGAATCTTCTCATGCCTTATCTAGACTATTTATACTATTCAGTAACTAACTTTCTGCTAACAACTCAGCCTAACCGACTAACCACAAATTCCCCTTCTTGGCTTGCCAGCTCATCACTCCTCTAAGAATTACCTCCCTGACTCGCATCTCCACTGCCTTCCCCTGTTCCTGCCACATTCCTCTCACGAACTCTCCTCCGCACACAGGTAAAACGCAACGGAGGCTTATCAGAGTATTCGCCCAAGTATTTACATTCTTTGGTCTTGCGTGTAGTAGGCTTGTACGTCGGGGAGATTTTGAGGTAAAAAAGACGGCCTTTTTGCTTGAAGCAACGCTTGCATTGAGTCCATGTGAGATCACTTGATCCAGTGTCCATAATGGCAATGGTATTCTTGTGGACTACCCAGTAAAATATTCTTCAAATATTGTCCTGCACTTGGAAATAACTCCGTTTGGACATCGCTAATATTGTGTTTGAAAGAGATTCTCTTAAACGGTTGGCTCGGTGATGAGAGAGTCCGGATCTATTATCTCTATTTTCATGTCTCAGTGGCTGTTTTTTAACTAATTATTTATCATCTCTTTTAAATTTAAAAACCTCACCATATAAATAAGAAACTACTAAAAATACCTAAGCATATGACAAGGTGTTAAAATTTAGAGAAAATACACCAAATAACAAATTTAAGCCTCGTTCATTTCACCAATTCGAGTTTTCAGTTTTAAGTTTCTACAGTAAAAAGCTCTCAAATGTCACATTAAATTTTTTCTACTACAGTAAAAAGCTCTCAGAAAATATCACATCTCAGCTCGAATTGAAAACTCGAATCTACGAAGTGAACGAGGCCTTAGTATAACCTAATAAAGATAATAGTGCAATTTTAAATGATGGAAAATTATAGCACCATCACTTAAAAAAATTTCCGCAATTCCTAAACTGTCCCTAAGATCATTAATAGAAGAAAAAAACTCCCTCTCAGATCTACTTTTTCTCTCCTCATCTGCATGTCCTCTCTCTCTTCATCGATTAATCTCTCTTTCTTTCTTCTCAGATCCAGTTTCTCTCTCCGCCGCCCATCCTCCATTCCTCTCACTCTCTCCTTCGAGCACCATGCCTGTCTTCCACGCGATCTCTCTCTTTTGAATATGATATTTACTGGTATATATAGTATTTATTAGTATATGGTAAATACAATATTTATCAGTATACGATCAATACGGTATTTATCAGTATACGGTATTTATTAATATATATGATAAATACTGATATATACGGTATTTATTGGTCGCCGGCACCGGCCATAGTAGACTTGACTAGAGTGGGGGAGGTGCGGGGTGGGAAGGAAAAGGTCTAAGGGTATTTTTAGGTTTTTATAGTGTTTAAAACTTAAAATATTATATTGTGCTATAAATTTCATGTTTTAAAAAATTGTGATATAATTTACTAATTACTCTAATAATTGTGTCATTTCACTCATTCTCTTTAAAATTTAATTAGAGCAATAGCTATCAAGATAGGAAAATGAGACATCAAATCTTACTAACTTTACATTTAAGTATATATAAAGTTAACAAAAAAACGATAGTAGCATAGACATTTTTTTTTTTTTCATAAGTTTAATATTTTTGTGAGAGAAAATATTATAATAAAAAAAGTTAAATTATAATTAACCTAGGGTCAAATACAAATCACACTAACGCATATATTCTATAATATTTTGAATTCACAGTCATAATCCATTTAAGACAAGGATCATCCATTGATAATTTGACCTATTGAAATATCTAAACTCAGATTGATCGAATACGATCCAAGACAGATTTGTCTTTAAGGTTGTTGCTTTGTTGAAGTTGTATGTATTCCTTGTATTTAATTCCGATATATGCTGGTGGAATATTATGGCTGTCAACCAACTCTGCTGCTGGGGTGACGACCGTGTCAAGGGACGGTCCATTTGCAATCGCTAGTGATATTCTTGTGGAATTGCGGTTCACAATGGCTCGATGCACAACACTCTTGAACTTCCCATTGCTCAAAATCTAACAGGGAAGAAAACCATTGTATGAGGATAATATGGTTAGTTAACTGTCAAAGAGAAATTTTTAAACGAGTCATATATTTCGTTTAGCCCGTTGATTCGAATTTTTAATTCAAGTTGAGATGTGATTGTATGTGAGAATTTTTTACAGTAACAAAAAAAATTAAATGTGGCTGTTTCTAAAATTTTTTTACTGTAGCAAAACTCGAATCGGTAAAATGAACATGGCCGTATATTGTATACCAAGGAAAGCACCACAAAAATATTTATAAAGTAGAATATTATTTTACATATTTATCATTTTTTAACGTATGAAAATGACTAAAATTGAAATAAATTAATAAAATAAAATTAAGTTTGAGACGTTTTAAAAGTCATGAATTAATGTGAGATTGACTATAAAATTTGAGAACCATTTGTGAGATTTTAATCTTTATATATAACCACATGCATGGTGAATTATCATAGACAAATTTGACATGTAGCATATATATATATAGCTAAAAGTAATTGTAAAGCATGCACACCTCAAGGTGATCGCCGGTGTTGATCAAGAAGGAGTTGGGAATGGGATTTACGCTAACCCACTTGCCATTGTGTTGAATCTGAAGGCCACCAATTCCATTTTGGGTAAGAAAAGTCAAGAGGCCATGATCTGAATGAGGAGGCAGTCCCATTGCTAGCTCTGGCTGTGGACAAGGCGGATATAAGTTTGCTATGAAGATTTGGAAATTTGAATCCAAATTCAAGGCCTTGTTTATGTAGTTGCTTTCCATACCTAAACTCTCTGATATCCCTTCAAGTACGTCCTTCGCGACTTCCCGGATTCTTTTGCAGTACTCTAATGCAAGATTACTGTACCCAAAAAAAAAAGCATTTCAAACACTATAAAATTATAGGCAAGGTCTCTGGTCAGACACTTGGAAAGTTCTTGACCAGAGTGGTACTTGTACATTTTTATATGAAGTGTGTATATTTATAATAAATCGTGTATATTTACAGGTAAATTATGTATATTTACATGACACTTTTATAATTGTGTAATCGTGTATATTTATATATAAATCGTGTATATTTACATATAAATCATGTATGTTAAATTATAAAAAACGACAATGTATATTAATTTTCAAAACATGTTTTTTTATAGCAATTAGTGAATACATAATATAAAAATATGTATATTAATTAATTTATTATATTTTACATTAAATATACATAACTTTATATATAAATATACATAATTTACATATAAATATATGTAATTTATACGTAATTATATGTGGCCGAGACGATTCCTAAAATTATATAGTACTTATTACACTGACAAAAATGACACAGACACTCTTTTGACCTAAATTAATCACATCAACATCATGTTTTTAACTCCGTTAAATTTAAATGTAAAAAGACAGAAATACCCTGATTAACATCAGCCAATGATCTAACAATCCTAAATCTTAGCCGTCTATTCCTTACCTCGCCGGAGCAGCTGCGTCCCTCGCCCCGTCAGCTTGCCACCACGCTGAGCCCACCCTCCAGCCGCCTCCTTACGATTCCCCTTGACCGTCGAGAAACCGCGTCGCGCCCACCCCCCTCACGACATCTTCTTCTCTCACCCCGACGTTTTCGTCAACCATGGCTGGTTCGAGACGACTGAGGAGGGAGAGAGAGAAACTCTGTGGTGGTTGTGGGGGGAGAGGGGAATAGAGGATGGCTTCGTGATGTGGAAGGCCGCGATGGGGTGGGTTCTTGACGGGGAGGCCGCGAAGGAGGAGATCTGGTTCGCGATACGAGGGCCGCGGCGTAAGGGTTGCGGTGGGGGGCTTTGCAACAAATGGACTACGAAATCGCGGCTACAACCATTTTTACCTTTTTTTTTCTAATTTTTATTCTTTTGTGATTTTTTTTACATTTTAATTTTTTGTGTTATTTTTAAAAATATATTGTTTCTCGTTTACTTTTATGAGAGTAATTTTTCACATATAATTACATTTTATTTTTGATTAATTAAATTAATTTTCTTTAAATGTATCTTTATTTGATTTTTTTATCAATTGTTTTTTTTACACACATTATTTTTTAAAATAAATTTAAAAATTCTTAAATGGTTATATAAATAAGTTTCTCATAATTTAATAAAAAATAAATTCTTTAACTATTTTCAATACGATAATATGTGTGAAACATAATAATATATACGGAACACGCCAATATATGCGGAGCCCGATAATATGTACGGAGCATGTTATAAATTAGTATCAATAAAAAGGGTTAAGCAAGTGAAAATAAGGGGGGAATTGAGGCTTAGTCGACAAAGAAGCAGTTAGGGAATTGACATGCACAAAGGACGGTGGTTTGCATGGAGGGAAAAAAAAAAATTTCCAAGGCAATGACAATACACAAATGGTAAAAGTCAAGCTCTTTATATAAAAGAAAGACTTTCCACAAATAAATAGTGCGCCTTTCACTATCAGTAGCAAATGAGTTTAGGTTCTCAAATGTTCTACATGGTAATTATATTTATTCTTAGCTAGTTAGGTTGTTTATGTTTGCTTGATCGATGAGTTTTTGATTCATATATATACAGAAATTTGCTCTTAAGATATGTTAGTGCACCGTATTGTATTGTATAGTATTGTATTACATTGTATAATTTTTATACAATACGGTGTTTGATTGGTAGTATTATTAAACATTATACATATTACTTATTAGTTTGTAATAAGGTAAAACTTAGGCCTAATCGTAACCTAATTCGACTCTAATTTTGACCCGAAACCAACATTTGGAGGAAGCAAGGGAGAAAATAGAGTTGCTACATAAGGGTCTTTTTGCAATTTTTTTAAAAACAGGGTCAAATTGTAATTTTAAAAAAATTAAGGGCTGAAAATATAATTTTAAAAAGTTGAAGGATCAAAGTATAATTTTAAAAAATTGACGGGTCAAAATATATTTTTCAAAAAGTTAGGGGTCAAAATATAATTTTTAAAAAATTTAGGGGTAAAAATGTAATTTTAAAAATATAAACCCATTATCACTTTGATCCCGAAACTCGACCCCAATATTGGTTCCAAAACTCAATCCCGAGCCTTGATATTTGTGAAATATTTTATATATTTTTAATATGATATTTTAAGTTAAATTGCATAATACGGTTTAGCACATGAGTTTTTTTTCCGTATTAAATGTCACACTTGGTATTGTAATAATTTTAAATCTCGTATTAAATTATATAATGTATAAATGTCAACAAACATTGTATTATTATTAAACAATACAATACAAAGTGTACGAGATACCAAACATGCTCTAATATCATTAATTATGCAATACCTGAACCCAGATGGTTTATTAGGGAAGTGAAACTGAGGATGAACAAAGACCTTGAGAAAATCCCTCCAGTAGAACTCTTTCTCTATTGAAGCGTTGAAGCTTGTTCCACACCTGATTGGGTCCATGACATGATCTCCCTTGAACTCCAACTTATCATCCTCACAAAGATAAAAAAATCCTCTACATCCATCCATTACTGCGTCCATCAGACTCTCCGGCACACCATGATTGGTGACCTATATATAATATATACGACTAAATATGTTTTAGAAACTATTTATGTATTGTGGTCCATATATTTCTGATTGTTAGATTTAAAATCAAAATTAAAAAAAAAAAAAAAAAAAACGTATGTATATAAAAATCTCACCGTTCTAAACAGAACCTTATCCGTAGGATATATCTTACACTTAAATTATATGAACAAAATATTTCAACCATAATGTTTGAACAAAACATACTTGTAATACCATTAAAAAAAAAAAAAAAAAAAAGAGTAAGAATTCAAGTTCAAGTGGGCGAAAAATGAAGGATTACTATGAAGAAGCCCCAGTTTTCACAGGCATTGCCGAGTTCGTTGATGACTTTCGACCGTTGATCGGACGTACCAAAGGTGAGGAGGGCGAGATCAATGATCGGGACATTGACTTCTGGGTCAGCTGGAAGAAGTGCTGGATATTCATTGGGATTGCTGGTGAAGGTATAAGAGGCAGGAATAGAAGTTAGTTCAGGGGATTCAGCTAAGGATTTGATGGATATCATTTTGGGTGGGAGACTAGAGAACTTTTGTTGGGATAGTTGAGTAATACCTGCTTAAGCTATATAGCAGAATAAGAAGATGAAGATGAAAGAAAAGAGAACAGAACAAATCTGGTATGTGATAATAGTGGAGTATGTCCGTCATATATATATATATATATATATACAAATATAATTCCTTTGTCGTTTAATGTTCAAGTTGCATATTGTATGTAATATAACATAAACGTATAAAGTTTCTGTTTGGTCCAACTGGTACAATGTGACAAGTACAGGTGTGGAAATGCAATGCACCACAACCATTATCAACGACATAAATCTAACTAGTTGGGATTTGACGTTTTATTTAGTTGTTCTAGTTTCCTTTTTTACAGCACATTTCTTTTAGAGAACATTTTATTATTTAGCTGTTTCATGTTACTTTTTTTTTTTTTTCCCCCTTTACAGAACATTTTATCAAGTCATAAATGACAATTTTAATTAATTTATAATTTTCTTAAAGGTTGCTAATTTTAATTAGTTACTGCTACATATCGGTATTAATAACTTAAATATTATTTACAAGTTATATGTTAACAAATATATATTCCAACAATAGTATTTTTTTTATAAGGGAATCAATAGTACTTTTTTTTAATATATTTTGTGTATTCTTAATTGAATTCTTTTCTCTTTCTTGAATTAGTTTAACTAGTGAATTTTGTTCTATGAAATATTCCATAAACTAAAAAATATGTCATGAATGGTTACTCTGTTGATATTTGGATGAAAATTTTGAAACTTTACTGATTATTAAAGGTCCTTGAACAATTTTTTCTCAAAAAATAATCTCTAAATTTAGTCTCTGACTCAAAAAATGTAGCAAAAATTAATTCGTCAGTTAGACAAATATATGCAAAACGTTAAATTTTTGGGAAGCTCGACTAAATTTAGCCCTTATACTAAAAAAAATAAATTTGTGTCAAATTTAGCCTTTGTATGATTAAATTGATTAAATGATTAAATAGATAGAAAAACATCAAATGTACGTAGCTTAAACCTTGTACTGAAAGTCTGAAACGATTTTTAGCTGTCTATATCTCTGTCTCGACTTCAGCCACGATCCAAACCTTGACCCAATCTCAATCCACCCCCATCTCAAAGTTGGTTCTAATTTTGAAAATAAGAAATTTTCAGTTCAGGAAACAGATTCGTATAAAAAAAAATGTAAAAACAAATAGAACCCTAGGCAAAGACATAGATAATGCGTATATCTTTCCAACATCAGTATCACGTTACCAAATATCAATCATTTTATATATGGAATGATTCACTTGTTATATTTCCCGATTACTTTGTGAAGTTAAGAAGATTATGATGTACAATAGATTTTTAAGGATGTTAGTTTCTAGTTTTCATTTTCTGTAGAACGGACTTATATATATGTTGTATCATTCTCTAAATGATACTGAAGAAAAGTCATTCTTCCAGATTTACTTTTACTATGCTTCTTACATCTATGTGTTACGTCTACGTCCCTTTTTCATTTTTGCTTCTTTTTTATTTATTTTATGAAATCTTCATTTTTGCTAGTCTATTGCGCCTTTTGTCTTCTTTTTCTCAGTATTATTACACTTTGGGGCACATCATACACGTAAATTTTGGCAACTAATGTATTGTCATGTCTCTTTGTCGTTCATAATATATAAATGAGGGACACCGAAATACTTATCCATTGTGTACATTGCATGAGGAGCTGGTTAATGCGACCGATGAGAGCAACTTGGATTGGACTTTGGACAAGTGTTGTGTGAGAGTAATTCCTGAAAACGACATCGTCCTATTGAGAATTGGTTTGTTGAAGAGCGAAAACGCAGAGTTTTGGTTAATGAAGAATAAACCTATAAATTGAAGACACGTGGTGAAGTAAAGTCAGCAACTACTCCCACAGAAGAAAACTCGAGAAGATATGTATTATCCTCATTTTAGGAAGTTCGTAGAGAGAGAAAAGAAAGAGGGCAAACAGAAAGCTTGTGAAAGATTGTACTGAGAAATCTGAGAGAGTGTTTGGGGTTGAGAAGATCTGGGTAAAGGGGTTTCTTTGCTCACTGGGTATTTTCTCTGTAAAGCTCTGTATTGGGATTTCTCTGGGGGTTTTTCTGGGTTCTTTTCCTCTTGTAATCTCTGAGTGATTAAGGCTTGAGGTGTAATTGATTCTCAATAGTGGAAGGGTTTTCTTGCGAGTGAGCCCAACGGGGATGTAAGATTTCTTGAATCCGAACCTTGGTGAAACAATTTGTGCTTCGTCATTCTTTAATTTCTTGAGTTCAATTTCGAGTCTGTGTTAGGTTTTTCCTAACAGTGGTATCAGAGCTTTGGTTGGGTGTACAAATCAAAGGTGGGGCTCGAAGATTAAGGGTCAAGAACTCTCAAGAAATCGGTGAAGACCATCAGCCATGGTTTCGATGAAGTTTGAATTGGAAAGTTTGATGGGTCTGGTGATTTCGGCTTATGGAGAAAGAAAATGAGGGCAATCTTGGTTCAACAAAAGGTTGCAAAGGCTCTCGGTGATATGAAGGATTTCTCCGATACCGACACAGAGAAAGAAGAGATGCAAGAGATCGCCTTTTCAACGATCATCCTCTACCTTGCAGACAATGTTCTCCGACAGCTGAATGAGGAAGATACAGCGGCAAAGGTATGGCTGAAACTTGAACAGTTGTTCATGACTAAATCACTCACAAATAAGATCTATCTCAAGGAAAGCCTCTTTAGTTTCAGAATGGACACTTTGAAGTCTCTTGAAAAAAATTTAGATGATTTCAACAGAATTGTTATTGACTTAGCCAACATAGGGGAAAAGATAGAAGAAGAAAATCAAGCAATCATTCTCTTAATTTCCCTTCCAGAGACATTCAAAGACGTTAAAAATGCCATTAAATATGGAAGGGAAAGCTTGACTTTAGAGGATGTTCTGTCAGCTTTAAGGTCTAGAGAATTAGAACTTAAATTTGAAATGTCCTCTAAGAAAGATAGTCATGGAGATGAAGGGCTTTTCACTAGAGGCAGACCTTTCAAACGAGATCAAAGTAAGTCTGGAATTAGGCCAACCTCAAGATCAAAATCAAGAAATGGTCAGAGAAAATGTTATCACTGTAATAAACCAGGCCACATCAAAAGGTTCTGTAAAGAGTGCAAAAGAAAGTTGGCTGAGAGAAAAGCAAGTGAAGATGATGCTGCTATTGCAAGCCAAGAATCAGGGTATGAGAGCTCCGAAATGTTAGCTGTTGGGATCAGTCAATCGGAGGCTGAGTGGATTTTAGATTCAGGGTGCACCTATCATATGTGCCCCAAGAAATAGTGGTTCTCAGACTACCATAGCTGTAATGGAGGCAAAGTCTTGATGGGAAACAACCACTCATGTTCAGTGGTTGGTACTGGAACAGTAACAGTAAGGCTGCCAAATGGAACTCTACATATGCTCACGAATGTCAGGCATATCCCAGAACTTAGAAGGAATTTAATCTCCCTTGGAGCACTAGATGATTCAGGATACACTTACAAGGCAGAAGATGGAACCTTAAAGGTTCTAAAGGGGTTTCTAGTGATCCTTAAGGGGAGGAAGCATCACGGATTGTATGTACTGGAGGGACAGGCAGAACAGGCTCAACCAGTGCAGTGATCAAAGAAATCTCAGAGGCTGATATGTGGCATAAACGCCTTGGACATGTCAATGAAAGAGGATTGAGGGAACTTAGTAAACAAGGCCTTTTGGGAAAGTGCAAGGTGAACCAGTTAGATTTATGTGAGCTGTGTGTTCTAGGAAAGCAGCACCGCCTTAAATTCGCTACATCAACATTCAGGGCAAAGTCTCCATTAGACTATGTCCATGCGGTTCTCTGGGGGCCAACCCACGATAAAGCTAGGTACTTCCTTTCTATTATTGATGACCACTCTAGGAAGGTATGGGTTTTTCTATTAAAAACAAAAGATGAGTGCTTTACTAAATTTAAATATTGGAAAATCTTGGTAGAAAATCAAACTGGTAAGAAACTTAAAGCCCTTAGAACAGATAATATAATGGAGTTTTGTCATGAGATCTTTTCTGAATTTTGAAGGAAAATGGTATCCTTAGGCATAGAACTGTTAAAGACCCCACAACAAAATGGGATAGCCGAGAGAATGAATAGAACTCTCATGGAACGTGTTAGGTGCATGCTTTTTGGATCGGGTCTAAGTAAAACATTTTGGGGGGAAGCTGTAACAACAGCTTGCTATTTAATTAACAGGAGTCCCTGTAAACCTATTGACCTTAAAACCCCTGAACAATGTTGGACTGGGAAACCACCTAACCTAAGTAACCTTAGAGTATTTGGTTGTGCTGCCTATGCACACCAAAGAGAAGGTAAACTAGATCCTAGATCATTAAAATGCACTTTCTTAGGCTACCCTGATGGTGTCAAAGGATATAGACTGTGTTTCCAAGAAGGGTCTCATTTTAAAATAATAAATAGCCGAGATGTGATGTTTAATGAACATGATATGCCATATTTGAAAAAGAAAAAGGATACTGCTAGTTTTCCCTTAATTGATACAGGTACAAATTCAAAACAAGACCTTCAATTTGAGGTGGAACAGTTTAAAGAAAACAGGCAAGGAGATGAGGAACAGGAACCCGAAGTATCACAACAAAGCGTAACAGAGACACAGGGTGCTGATGATGAAAGTGTCACAGAGTACACTCTAGAACCTCCAGAAACAGTAACTGGATACATGCTGACCCGTGACAGAGAAAGAAGAACAATAAAGCCACCAAAGAGATATGGTGGTGGCAATTTGATTGCCTACGCACTAAATACGACAGCAGAGATAGGAGCTATAGAACCTAAGTCGTATAATGAAGCTATTAGTTGCCCACAAGCAACTAAATGGATGGAGGCCATGAAAGAGGAGATGCACTCCCTGATGAAGAACAACACTTGGGTTCTAGCAGGTAGACCAAAGAATCAAAAGGCTGTAGATTGTAAGTGGATTTTCAAGATTAAGGAAGGACCCACATCTAAGGAACCTAGAAGGTTTAAGGCAAGACTAGTAGCCAAAGGGTTCACACAAGTCGAAAGGGTTGATTACACCGAAGTTTTTTCTCCAGTGGTGAAGTACAAGACTATAAGAACAATACTATCTCTGGTTGCCTACAATGACTTGTACCTAGAACAAATGGACATAAAAATGGCTTTTCTTCATAGTGACCTCAAGGAGACGATCTACATGAACCAACCTCCCAGCTTTGAGGTAAAAGGTAGTGAAAACAAGGTTTGTTTGTTGAGAAAGTCACTATACGGACTAAAACAGTCCCCTAGACAATGGTATAAGCGATTTGATCAACATGTGATTCAAGCAGGTTTTATAAGGAGTCAATATGACTCTTGTCTATATTTTAAGGGGGCTTGTACTGACAATACAGTGTATCTTCTACTGTATGTAGATGATATGCTGATTGCCAGTAAAGACTTAGCAAAAATCAATGAGGTAAAGAAAATGCTAAGTCATGAATTTGACATGAAAGATCTAGGTTATGCAAGGAGAATTTTGGGAATTGATATTAAAAGAGATAGGAAACAAAAACTTTTATGTCTGTCTCAAAAAGAGTATTTAAGAAAAGTTGTTCAAAAATTCTCCATGCATCAATCTAAATCAGTCAAAGTCCCCTTAGCTGGCCATTTTAAGCTTTCGACAAAACAATCTCCCAATACAGAACAAGAAAAGCTTAAAATGACCAAGATTCCTATTCTAGTGCTGTAGGGTCATTAATGTATGCTATGATTTGCACAAGACCTGATTTAGCTTATACAGTAAGTGTCTTATGTAAATATATGTCTAATCCTGGGCAAGAACATTGGACATCATTAAAATGGGTTTTAAAGTATGTAAATAGCACGTTGAATTATGGCTTGATATATAGGCAAAGTACTAACATTTTAAACTTGGAAGGTTTTGTAGATTCTGATTTTGTAGGGGATCTGGACAAGCGTAGGTCTACTTCAGCCTATGTGATGCACTGGGAGGAAACTGCATTAGCTAGAAATCTCAGTTACAACCCGGGTTGCCTTATCAAGCACTGAGGCATAATATATTGCTGGGACAGAAGGCTTTAAAGAAGCCGTTTGGCTCCAAGGTCTATTAAAGGAATTGAAGGTATTGAAAGGGGTTGCAATAATCTATTCAGATAGTCAGTCAGTAATTTACTTATGCAAGAATCTAGTGTATCACGAAAAGACAAAACATATTGATGTAAGGCATCACTTTATAAGAGAGAAGGTTGAAGAAGGATCAATACAGCTTGAGAAGATCAGTACAGATGAGAATCCATCGGACATGGCAACGAAGGTGGTCACTGCTAGCAAGTTCCAGAAGTGTTTGGACTTGCTAAGCATTGGCAAGACTTGATTTCAGTTCAAGTCTGGGCAATGATTTCGCAAGAAGCTCTGATAGTATAATACAGTGTCGTTTGCAGAAATTAAGGTGGAATATGTGAGAGTAATTCCTGAAAACGACATCGTCCTATTGAGAATTGGTTTGTTGAAGAACCAAAACGCAGAGTTTTGGTTAATGAAGAATAAGCCTATAAACTGAAGACACATGGTGAAGTAAAGTCAGCAACTACTCCCACAGAAGAAAACTCGAGAAGATATGTATTATCCTCATTCTAGGAAGTTCGTAGAGAGAGAAAAGAAAGAGGGCAAACAGAAAGCTTGTGAAAGATTGTATTGAGAAATCTGAGAGAGTGTTTGGAAATGAGAAGATCTGGGTAAAGGGGTTTCTTTGCTCACTGGGTAATTTCTCTGTAAAGCTCTGTATTGGGATTTCTCTGGGGGTTTTTCTGGGTTCTTTTCCTCTTGTAATCTCTGAGTGATTAAGGCTTGAGGGTGTAATTGATTCTCAATAGTGGAAGTTTTCTTGCGAGTGAGCCCAACGGGGATGTATGATTTCTTGAATTCGAACCTCGGTGAAACAATTTGTGCTTCATCATTCTTTAATTTCTTGAGTTCAATTTCGAGTCTGTGTTAGGTTTTTCCTAACATGTTGGACTGTATTTTGCTAAATCGGCCAGGATTTCTGTCGCCAACCTTCGTGTCATAATTTCTCATTACGTTTAAGGCATAGAAATAGCCTCTAGGCACTATGATATCTCTTGAAATCAGATTTCGTACTTCATCTCTTATCGTACACGTATCAACACAACTTACCGACAGGATACAAAGAAGTCTTGAATAATTCCCAAGCTGACGTTGACAGAGGGATGGAACGACTCCCCTGCCACTGAAGAATTGGCTCCCGAGCTTACAGTATCAATCCATAATGAGAAACTTCTCTAAAGGCAATCGCCGACCGTCCAAACCGAGAAATAAGAATAGAATTTGATCAAAATGAGTAGATCTTATTCAAAGGGTATGTTTGCTAGTGATTCTTGGATCCCACAGCTAAAATTTATAATTGGTGAAAACCATAAAAAGTTATTCATAAAGAGTTTTTGAAGAATTTACAGTCTAGAAGCAGCCTAAAGACAACTTTAGTTTTTAGATTGTGCGACAATCACCTTAAAGTACAATTAATGAAACTTTCATAATACCCTTAAAATCAATATTTGTATAATCACAGTTTACCAAATACTCAGCTGTATTTTATAATAGCTGTTTTTTTAGCACAGCTAATAATAATTTTTTTTTAAATTCTACAGCACTACCAAACTGGCCCAAAGAGATACTATCTGAATCCTAAAAAGGCATGCACTACAAGTAAGAAGCATTAAGTACTGTGTAAAAGAAACAATGAGGAAACATTAACTCAACATTGATGGCTAAATCAAGAAAAATTTAAAGATAAGGAAACCTTGAACTGCACAAGGATTCCTATAAATAGGAGTTCTTACCACCAATTATCGCATCTCATACGGACTTAATGGATCATTACTCAGTTTCCTCGTCTTATTTCTTGTAACCATGAAGACTCTAAGATGGACATAATTCTCACATCGACGGTGAACCGCTATAGATCCGCTTGTATATGCTTATTTAATCATTTCTTGTATTCTACTTTCTCATTCATATGCTCTGTCAACTCGCAACATTCGACTCACCACTTCCTGACAATTACCTGCGATTCAGTCATTGGCTCCTAAAAAGATTTAATTCATAAACATCTCCTCGGGGGATCGATTCTTCTAGTGTAATTGTCCCATCATGGGCTGGCCATGGGGCTCTCCGAACTATTCCGATGACCAGTAATGAGCTAAATTGAAATGTGCAAATGGAGGTAAAAATGTCACCTCAACAATGAATATATATATATATATATATTCATGAATCAATAAACACATCTAAAACTTTTATAAATCAAATGTCATTATCATTAACTTAAGCATGTTATAGTGACTTACTTTTGCACGGTATGACAATGCCCTGCTAAGTTACAAACTCTCTCTCTTTATATACATATATATATATATATATATGTACGTACGTACGTACATAGGTAGGTATGTATGTATATTACTTGTGTGTGCAATATTTCACAGTAGTCGTACGCAATCTAGCATGCATTTGCCATTAAGGTTCCGGCTTTGCTGAAGTTCCAAGTATTCCTTATACTTCAATCCAATGTATGCCGGAGGACGGTTTTCAACCAACTCTGATGCTGGGCTAACAACCGTGTCAAGAGATGGTCCATTTGCAATCGCTAGAGATATTCTTGTGGCATTGTTGTTCACAACAGCTCGATGAACGACACTCTTGTACTTCCCATTACTAAAAATCTAGCAAGAGGAAAAAACCATTGTATGAGGAACGAACCACAGATATATAAAGAATTCTCGGAAGAGATTCACAATCAATGATACAAGGAGAGCTGTAATATTTTATGTATTTAAGAATAAACGAATAATAGGCAATGCTGAAAAGAATTCTTCTATCATATGTGCCAAATGTAGTAATTTGAGGATTGCTACAGTAAAAAGTTCTCAGAAATAGTTGCATCTAACTTTTTTGCTACAGTAAAAAATTTTCACATAAAGTCACATCTTAACTCGAATTAAAAATTCAAATCAGCGAACTAAACGAGCTCATACAAATCGTACCTCAAGTTGATCGCAAGTGTTGACCAAGAAGGAGTTGGGAATGGCATTGACATTGACCCACTTCCCATTGTGTTGTATTTGAAGGCCGCAAATTCCATTTTGGATGAGAAGAGTCAAGACGCCATGGTCTGAATGAGGAGGCATTCCCATTGCAAGCTCTGGCTGTGGGCAGGGAGGATATAGGTTTGCTGCGAAGACTTGCAAGCCCGATTCGAGATTCAGGGACTTGTAGATATAATCTCTTTCCAATCCTAAACCCTCTGAAATGCCTCCAAGTATTCCTTTGACCACTTGGCGGATCTTTTTGCAGAACTCTAATGCAAGCTCACTGCACCAAAAAAATCGAGTCGAGAAACAAGAAAAGCTATTGATTGACCAGTAAAATATTGATTGATATTGGTTAAACACCGATTGATATCGCTCAATGATTGACCGTCAAGTGAATTAGTCAATCAGTGATTGATCATTCTTACAAAAGCAACATTTTTCTAATTTAAACAAAAAGCTATTAGTTTAAATCATAAAGACAAGAACACCGCCAAAATCATGACAACCGAATTCGTTTGTAACTGGATTATAAAAATTGCATTTGTACTTGACTATAAGAGTGCATTTTAGCCACTTTTGACTACTTAATTGAATTATTGATATTTGTTAAAGATAAATCGCTTACCTCAAGTTCCGTCAAGTCCTTATAAAATTAATTTAAAAAAAAAAAAACGCAAGGAGAAGAGAGAAGATAAAAAACAAAAAACCCAAGGCATATATATATATATATAACTTTATTTTTTCACTCTCTCCTTTTTTCTTCTTTCATTCTATCTCTTTTTTATTTTTTTTTATTTTTTTCAAGCATACCACATAAGTTTACAATATTTTGTATCCTCTGGCAAAAAAAAAAAAAAAAAGACTTTGAAGATACCAGAAAAGTTTTTAATTTGGAATCCTAAGACCCTTTGATCAAAGCATAAATAAGGATCCATATATGATAAGAACATTTCAATGGGCATATATGCAAGTCATGATCATAAAAAAAAAAGCCCCTATATATGTGTGTGTGTGTGTATATACACACACACACACATACATATACATATATATTTTGTTTTTCATCAGTTTCTTTGACAAATACCTGAACCCAGATGGTTTATTGGGGAAGTGAAACTGTGGATGAACAAAAACCTTGAGAAAATCCCTCCAATAAAACACTTTATCTACTGAAGCATTGAAGCTTGTACCATATCTAATCGGGTCCAAAACATGCTTTCCTTTAAACTCCAACTTCTCTTCCTCGGCGAGATCGAAAAATCCCTTGCAGCCGTCGATTACTGCATCAATCAGTCTTTCTGGAACACTATGATTGATCACCTACTTACATGAAACATTAAGATAAAAAAAATAATAATCAAACTCTCAAGGAAAACATATTAACTAATAATCGAAGTTATTCCAGTATGATAAATATATATATATATATATATGTTACCATGAAGAAACCCCAGTTTTCGCAGGCTTCTCCGAGTTCAGAGATAACTTTGGACCGTTGATTAGGATCACCAGAGGTGAGGAGTGAGAAATCAATGATGGGGATTTTGAGTTCTGGCTCTGTAAGAAGTGCTGAATCATTGGGATCAATATTATTGTTTCTGAAAATATAAGAGGCGGGAATAGAAGTGAGGTAAGGGGATTCGGCTAATAAGGACTTGATGGATGTCATGATCTTCAGGTGAATCGCAAATGCGAGGAGGGATAGAAGAACAGGGGAAGGGAATGCAAGAAGAAAATTTTTATTTTATCTTCTTAGAAAACAAATATAAAGCTTATTAAAATTTTTATTTTATATATATCTTACTTTTTTTAATATAAGGCTTTTTCAGTGGTCTCTCTAACTATTTTTATTATGGGAAATTTTCCCAGGATTAGCGTAATTATTTACATGATTAATATAATTCTCTTATATTAAGTTGTAAAAATTATTCTTTTGAGAATTAGAAATCATTTTTAAGCATATGACAATTTAAAATTGTCATGCACTACTGCTCTAAATATATGTTCATACATGATCAAATATGCTTATTAAAAAAAGAAGATGAGAGATGTAATTCTTCACAATAATATTATTAAAGTTTAAAACGACAATAAGTTACGATAAAATAACTGATATTAACAATAAAAATAACAGTCGTTTATTAATGTGCCTTTTAATATCTTTCATATAATTATTCATAATAGGTATACATGACAGTCGCTTATTGTTATAAATTTAAAAATAATTTTTAATTTTTAAAATAATAATTATTACGACTCAATATAAAAAAATTACGTTAAACTTTCAACCGATTACGATTGGCACATGAGCCTATTACCAACACATGAAGCCTATTACCATGACACATGAAGCTTGTCCCCCATTTTTGAACTGAGGGAAAAAAAAGACAACTCTTAACATAAATATGTTATACTTATTTATGCATATATAATATTACCACGTGTTGATGGAAAAAAAAATGCATTTTGGTCTATCCATACTATGTTTAAAATATCTATATTTAAATATGTTTCATTTCTATTACAATATATAGAAGAAAGTTTTGTACTTTCATTTTTTTCATTTTTTCATTTTTCATTTTTTTTTTCTTTTGATTTCTTTCTATTGCTTCCTTTGTTATCGGTGAGCATCTTAATAAGAGGTATAACCCCCCACCCCTCAAAAAAAAAAAAATTGTGATATTTTTTTTGCTAAATAATAAAAAAAAGTAATACGTTCAAAATTCCCTTGATATGTAGAAAATCATTCAAAATTTTTCTTCTGTCTAACTCCATCTATAATCCTAAAATCTCAAGGAATACGCTAATGTGCTACCCATTTTTAAACTGAAAAAAAAGATTAAATATATAAAAAAAACTTAAAACTCGTTCAAGAAAAAAATAGAATTAATATTAGGTTAGTTTTTTTCTTTTTAAATAAATGCTTTAGATTAAACTATTTAAATCATAACCGTACGTTGGTTATTTTACTCGGAGGCCGCATGGGCTCAAGGACGACGGCGTGTGGTGTGGGGGACGATGGCTGAGTTGATGGATAGTTATTAGTTAGGGCCAAGAGATTATCGACGCGTCTGTGTCTCCGACCAAAAGAATACGACATGATGAGTCGGATAAAAAGAGAACTTTTGTGTCTTTGACGAATGCAAGAGAATGATTGCATGGGTTTTAGTTTGGTAGGTGGATGGAGTTGCATGAGACTGAGTGGCGGCTACCACCTCATTTAAATTTTTTTTTTTAAAATGTTACTTATTTTAAAATTTTACATTTAAATTTTCACTGAAATAATATATGTTCCCATTAAAATAAATATATTTTTTATGTACTCTTATTAAGATAATTTATTAAAAAAATTTAGTGTGCACTCCCACTAAAGTGAAAGACTGACTCTGTCACTGAGTGAGGGGAAGGGTTGGGTTCAATGGATGGGTGGGGGAAGGGGTTGTGCGATGGGTTCATCGTCAGGGGAGGGGTTGTTGTCGTCCGGACGAGGCATGGAGGCTGGGGTGGTGGAGGATCTTAGTTAGGATTTGCAATTTTGGAGGAAATATTTCAGAAGTTTTTTGTAAAACAAATGTTTAGAATACTAATTTCTTACTAATTTTTTAAGTGATTATTTCGCTTTTCAACTTAATTAGATATTTTATTAGTGTGATGTTAGCAAACCCGTTAGGATTAAAGATGAAAGTGGACAGATAAGGCATTTTGAATGATTTTCTATTTTAAATAATTTTGTAAAATCAAAGGATATTTTGAAAAAAGGTACATAATTCAAGCGACATTTACGAAAATAATTCTTAGAACAATAAAAAACTTCAAGGTGATTTTATTTGATCTTTCCTCATTTTCAATACAATTTTGATGAGCCAAACCTTAGATTGACAAAATGCTAACCAAAAAGCCAAATGTTAAGATTGCACATAAAACAATTATCATACATCAACTTATAATATACAACTAGCCAATCATTCATAAGAATTTATATACATATAGTTATGCTTTCCAGATGTTCTTTTAATTTAGAAGATTGTAAATCAAATATAATTATGCTTAACGTCAAGTTATTAAGGCAAAAGATAAAATAAAACTGCCCTATATATGGGACATAACTCCATTGATATCTCTGCTGTCTGATCAGGTGAAACAACTGCATATGCAATGTGCCTAAAAGAATGCAATTTCAGCTACAAGA